>NW_003852696.1:565006-574897 GCF_000181295.1 Otolemur garnettii
AGTAGCTGAGATTGCAGGCTCCTGCCACATTGCCCAGCAAGTTGTTTTTTTTCTTTTTTGTTAGAGATGGGGATCTCACTCTTGGTCCGGCTGGTCTAAGCTCAGGCGATCCACCCGCCTGGTCCTCCCCGAGTGCTGGGATTACAGGCGTGAGCCACCTCGCCCGGCCTATCTGCATTTTCTGCAATGAATAATGGTTCTGAGCATCTTTTCACGTGTTCATTGTCCACCTGTGCATCTCTTTTGGAAAAATGTCCATTCAACTCCTTTGCCCATATTTTGATTGTGTTGTTTATTGTTTTTTTGTTGACTTGTAAGTGCTTTTTTTTTTTTTTCCTGAGACCAAGTCTCACTTTGTCACCCTTGATAGAGTGCCATGGCATCGAAGCTTGCAGCAACCTCCAGCTCTCAGGCTTAGGCGATTCTCTTGCCTCAGTCTCCCGAGTAGCTGGGACTAAAGGCACCTGCCACAATGACTGGCTATTTTTTATGTTGAAGTTTTGTAGGAGATAAGCACCCCTTGTTCAGACATGGCAGTTCGCTTCAATGTGCTCCCCCAGGAGATTGATTCTGAGAAACATTTCTTTGAAGATTGAGCTTCTGTACCTGCCTATAGATATGCAGAAATATGCAGAAAGACTCTCTTTGTTAAGGAATTGTGGAGAATCAGCCGGGGTCGGGTCGCAGCTGGGGGTGGACAAACAGGTCTTCGAGCATTGGGTTCTATTCTCTGCCTTCCTCCTTCATTAACATCATAATCCCTAGTTCGGTTTGGGCTAGCAAGGACAGAGAGCCAGTCTCCCTTATGTTTTAACTCTAAACAAAATCAATTGTATATGTTTTCCTCAGCCTTCACACTAAATTATAATCTTAAATGGTAGCTTCCTAATGTTACTTCACTTCTTTGTATATGTGTTAAATTCTTACTGAATGTTTGAAAATATATAAGATAATCAGTAAAGTTTAGCCAGGCCCCTGACCAGAGCGAGTCTCGGCCTCCCTTTATCATTCTGTCTGCAGTTCCTTCTCCCTGCGTCTCCAATCAGAGGCTCCAAAGAACACACCATGAAAGTTTGGCCTAGGCCGGGTTTGAACCCACCACCCTCAGTATATGGGGCCAGTGCCCTACCTACTGAGCCACAGGTGCCACCTGTAAGAGGGTTTTTATATATGTGTATGTATATTTCATATATATATATATATATAAATACACACACACACATATATGTGTATTCTGGGCACTAGAACATTACCAGTTATATGGTTTACAAATATTTTAACCCATTTTGTCGGTATCTTATCACCTTTCCATGGTGTTCTTTGATGCCCAAAGATCCTTTATTTTGATGAAATCCAATTTAATCTGTTTTTTAATTTTATTGTTGCTTATACACTTGGTGTAGCACATAAGAAACCATTGTCAAATCCAAGGTAAATATATATATACTGTATGCTTTCATGCAAAAGTTTTATATTTTTAGCTCTTATATTCAGGTCAGTGATTCATTTGAAGTTTATTTTCATATATGGTATAAGGTAAGAGTCCAATTTCATTTTTTTGCATATGAAATGTGGTTATCCCAGCACCATTACATGCTCTGGGGGCTCTTATACTCATTTAATATGATATATGTGGGTTTATTTCTGGACTCTCAATATTATTCCATTTTCTATATGTTTACTTTCTGCCAGGGCTACACTATTTTGATTACTGTTGCTTTATAATAAGAAATCAGGAAATGTGAGTCTGAAGAGGTTAATGTAACTTCATTTGGGAATGAAGTGGTTAATGTAACCCCATCTTGGAACTCACTCCCCAACCCCTACTCCTGGGCAAGGTCTCCCAGATGGCATCAGTCTATCAGAAGGAGATGCTCCCTCCCCTGCATTTCTGGGCAGCCAGTCTGAAGGGGACTAGCTTCCCCTCCCTTGACTCTCATCACAAGGTCAGTCAGCCTAAAAGGAGCCAGTCTATCAGAAACAAACAAGCAGCCCTTCCTTCAAGCGGCCCCCCTCTAAAAAAGTCCCTAACCAAAAACAGCTTAGCCAATAGCAACCCCGCCCGACAAAACACCTGATGTAATTCCTCTATGCACTTTAAAAACCTCTGTGCTTCAATTCGGGGTCGCCCTTCCCCCAGCAACGCTACAGGGTAGAGTGACCCAGGCATATGCTTGTAAATAAATAAAGCACCTCTTCCATCTTTCATATGTGTGGTGGTCTCTCAGCGGCAAGTCCTCTAACTTTATATATTTATTTATTTTCCCAAGATTGTTTTGGCTGTTCAGGCTCCCTTGCAATTCCATGTGAATTTAAAAACTAGACTTTGCTGATTTTGCACAAAAGGCCCCTGGGATTTTGATAGACATTGTGTTGAATCTATAGATCACTTTTTGTAGCACTGAGATCTTAACAATACTAAGTTTTCCAATCCATGCACATGAGATGCTTTTCTATTTCTTTATATTTTCTTTAATTGCTTTCATAAATGGTTAATAGTTTTTAGTGTACAATATACAACTTTCTTGGTTAAATTTGTTCCTAAGTATTTTATTCTTTCTTTTGCTGTCATAAATGAAATTGTTTCCTTACTTTTATTTATTTATTTAGTTTTTAGCCAGAGTCTCACTCTGTTGCTCTCTTTAGAGTACTGTAGTGTCACAGCTCACAGTAACCTCAAACTCTTGGGTTCAAGCAATTCTCTAGCCTACTTCTCCCAAGTAGCTGAGACAACAGGCGCCTGCCCCATTCTCCGCTAGTTTTTCTATTTTTGGTAGAGACAATATCTCACTCTTGCTCAGCTTGTCACTCCTGAGCTCAAGCAATTCACCTGCTCAAACTCCTAGAGAGCTAGAATTACAGGTGTGAGCCACTGCCCCAGCCTGAAATTGTTTTCTTAATATCCTTTTTCTTTAATTTTCATTGCTAGTGTATGAAAGTACAACTTATTTTGCCTATTGATTGTCTGTGTTGTAACTTTGCTGAAATTTCTTCTTAGCTTGAATTATTCTGTGTGTGGCTTCTTCAGGACTCCTGTATGTAAAATCCTGTCGTCTGTCAGTAGAGGGGGTTTTCTCCTGCCTTTCCTTTGGGCACCTGGTTACTCACCTTCTTGGCAGACTGTCTCCAGTTCTTCTTCTTCCACGCTCCACATAACTTCCCTTTCTTCCTTTAGGAATTCTGAGTATGGTCTTAACAATTTGTACATTCTGAGGCTTGGTAACACTTTGATCCCACTGGAGAGGTCGTGAGTGATCTGCTTAGAATGTAAATGCTCATTTTTTACCTCATAGAGTGAGCAGTGCCACAGAACAGGGGCAGATACCAGTTGCTTCAGAAGGATTTCATTTTTCTTTTTGAAACATTTTCCAGTTGAGTATACTGCTTGCTTCTTGACTAAGCTTTATAAGTTCTCCTACCTTGGGGTGTCTAAAAAAATCTCTCTTTTTTTTCTTTAATACATATAATAAAATAAGTTTATATTTTAAAAATATAGATATTATTTATCAGAAAGGGTGCTTTGAATCCTATTCTTAGAGAAATAATGAATTGGTATATATAATTGCAGAATAATTTTGTGTGCACATGTATTTATACAAGAATCCAGGCCAGGCGATGTGGCTCATGCCTGTAATCCCAGCACTCTGGGTCCAGGCCAGGTGATGTGGCTCATGCCTGTAATCCCAGCACTCTGGGAGGCTGAGGCAGGTGGATTGCCTGAGTTCACAGCTTCCAGACCAGCCTGAGCCAGAGTGAGATGTCGTCTCTAAAAATTGGTGGATGTTGTGGTGGGCACCTGGAGTCCCAGATACTCAGGGGGCTGAGGCAAGAGAATTGTTTGAGCCCAGGAATTTGAGGTTGCTGTGAGGTAGGACACCACAACACTCTACCAAGAGCCACCATGCCCGGCTAAGGGATGCTCCTCTGTGGAAGAAATGTGCTTGACCTCAACCCTTTGATCTGATCCAGTGTCTACTGTCCCTTCAGGATTACAAAACAATTGGGTTCTGCTTTTCCTGACCCAGTTCCCCACAAGTCATTCCCATGTTTCCTCCATCTCAGGCCTCAAGGTGGGGTTGGAATCAGTTCAGACCCTCCTGTCCGCTGTCTGTTGCTGGTCCACATGGAGGCTGCCTCGAGCACTGGTGCCCCTGACGGTGGGATCTGCACATCACAGGAGCCTAGGAAGGTCTATGTCTGGGTTCCTCTTTGGGGTCTGTCACTGTGCTGAGCACCACTGTAGAGCAGCCAGTAGTAGTACTCAGCCTCGTCCTCGGGCTGGGCACCTGACAGGGTCAGGGCAGCTTTGCCCCCTAGGAGGGAATCTGAGAACCGGGCAGGTGTCCATGACAGTTTGTTGCTTGTATCAGTCAGTGTTTTGGGAGCTTGGCCAGATTTCTGTTGGAACCAATATGGATAATGACCAGTAGTGACTGCTCCAGTGCTGGAGCCACAAGTGAGGGTGACTGTCCCTCCTGGGGTAGGGTGACCAGATTTTAACATTTGTAAAGCGGGACAACATGGTGGGGGGCAGGGCGGGGGTAGGGCAGGGCCTGACAACAATGCAAACTTTGATAAGCAGTTCTCGATAATCACTTCTCAACAATTATTTGTTATTATTACAGTTTAACTTTATAAAATTAACAAAAGTAATATAAACCTCATATTAAAGCTGGCGAAATAGCCACATGGCAGTTGAAAACCGTATATTCCCTTCCTGTTCTCTCGCCTGTTGGTGCATTCTTTTCAAAAATTGGGACTTTTTTAAAACACCGCGGGTCACGGGACAAATTGTTAAAAAGCGGGATGTCTGGTCACCATATCCTGGGGACACAGTCAGTGAAGGCTCTTGCGTCACCACAGCTTGAGAACTGGACCCTGAAACCAAAAAGAGAAAGGTATCAGGAATGAGGATCAAAAGCAGAGGGGTCCCTCGGAAGGCTGGTGTTTGAAATCTGTATGACCCTGGGTAGCAGGTGAAGAGCAAGAGGAGGAGGGAAGGGAGGAGAAGAGTCCAGGCCATGGTGCAGCCACTGGAAGGAACCCCTGCCCTGAAGTGGTGCTGGACTCTCTGATGGCTCCTTACTTCCTACAGAGCTTCCTGCACAGAGGGCATGTGTTGTATGGTGCTTTATGCAAATCCGAGCCCTTTCCCATCCCCTTCCACCGCCCGGGTCCTCAGCCTTGGGAGTAGCTGCACGGTGGGGTGGGCCCAGGGCGGCTGTGTGCCCTGCATTTGCCCCATGGGAGGAAGTGGTTGCTGTAACGTTTTCTATGAGCCAGTGATCAGCTGTGCAGGGTCCATTAAATTTGAACCACCTGGGCTTCTTCAAGTCCTTTGAGAAGATCCCCAGCGCCCCCTGGTGGCCTCCATGGGCTTAGGTGCGTTTTTGCCTCTTACTCATTTAGCAAGTAACTCTTGGTTTATCCTCGTGCTTTTGTATTTCTCCAGCAAACCCACATTCACTGCTTATCTGGGTTTTTTTGTCATTATTTTTCAGACTTTTTTTCTTTAGCTTTTTATTAAAATTTCCCCCAGTATCTGTAATTCAGTTTTAATGTTACATAACTTTAATTTCTTTTTATCTTTTCTTTTTTTTTGTTTTTTTGGGGTTTTTTTAGAGAGAGTTCCAAGTTGTGCCCCTGGGTAGTGTCATGGTGACATAGCTCACAGCAACCTCCAAGTCTTGGGCTCAAGTGATCCTCTTGCTTTAGTTTTTTCTATTTTTAGTAGAGACGGGGGTCTCGCTTTTTGCTCAGGCTGGTCTCAAACCTGTGAGCTCAAGCTATCCACCCACCTGAGCCTCCCAGAGTGCTGGGGTTACAGATGTGAGCCACCACACCCGGCTGATTTAATTTCTTATCTGAGGTTTTTTTTGTTTTGATACAGAATTTCAAGCTCTTGCCCTGGGTACAGTGCCATGGCATCATAACTCACAGCACCTCCAACTCTTGGGCTTGCCCGATTCCCTTGCCTCAGCCTCCCAAGTATCTGGGACTACAGGCATCCACCACAACACCCGGCTATTTCTTGGTTGCAGTTGTCATTGTTGTTTGGCAGGCCCGGGTTGTATTCGAACCCACCAGCTCTGGTGTATGTGGCTGGCACCCTATCCTCTGAGTTACAGACGCCAAGCCTTTATCTGTTTTCAAACCCACTGACTCTATTAAAATTATTTATTTTGGATTTCATATCCAGTAAATAGCTGGCTTTCATGAGAATTATTTCATTTCATATTATTATTATTTTTTAAGATAGAATCTCAATATGTCACCCTTGGTAGAGGGCCATGCTCTCTCAGCTCATAGTAACCCCAAACTTGGGTTTAAGTGATTCTCTTACCTCAGCCTCCCAAGTAGCTGGGACTCCAGGCACCCTCCAAAACACCGGGCTATTTTTGTTGTTGTTGTTTAGCTGGTCCAGGCTGGGATTGAACCCTCTGGCCCCAGTATATGTGGCTGGCGCCTTAACCACTGAGCTACAGAAGCCTAGCCTATTTTATTTATTTATTTATTTATTTACTGAGACAGAGTTTCACTTTGTCTCCCTTGGTACAGTGCTTTGACATCATAGCTCACAGCAACCTCCAACTCCTGGGCTCAAGTGATGCTCCTATCTCAGCTTCCCAAGTAGCTGGAACTATATACACCCACCACAACTGGCTATTTTTTTAGGGACGGGATCTCACTCTTGTTCAGGCCGGTCTTGAACTTCTAAACTGAAATGATCCATGCACCTTGGCCTCACAGAGTGCTAGGATTATAGGCGTGAGCCACCTCTCCCGGCCAGAGAATTATTTTAATAATTTACTTTAGAAAATTTAAGAAGAAAATGATCAAAGACTGCAGGTGAAAGGTTTTACTGCTAGTTTGGTGGAGACAAAAGGCAGACATGCAGGTGACTGACCAGGTTGGCTTCACTGAGCCCCTCAAGAAAAGCTCTGGACAGTAAGCTTGTGTAGAGGTACCATACTGCATGCGTTGTATCACCCAGTGCTACCAGAGGAAGGCACTACTGTCCGTGACTATCCTGGAAGTGACAACCAGACCCTGGTGCTTGTTATTCTACTGGCCCTTTCCTATGTGCTTCCTCCTTTGATTTTAATAATTCAGAGATAAATCATATCTCTGAATATAACACATATCATTGATTTATGTTTAATTCAGTTAGGAATTATCAAAAACTGAGAGGGTCTTGGGGAACCTTGAACTTGCAATTGATGTTGAATTGAAGGTAGCTGGGGACCATTGGAGTTAGCAGGTTCCAAACTCACATTCTGAGTCACCTATAATAAGGCGCCTCTAACTGGGTATCTTACCTTTTTAGGATGCTGCAGCACGCCTAGCATGAAAGGAAGGGTGTGGTAGCAGAAAATAACAAAAGGTATAAAATAACGAATAAACATTTGTATTTTATTTTTTTGAGTAGAGTCAGGGTTTCACTATGATGTCCTAGCTGGTCTTGAACTCCTAGTCTCATGGAATACTACTCAGGCATGAAGGATGACTTAATGCCTTTTGCAACAATTTGGGTGAAACTGGACACCAATGTCCAAAGTGAAACATCTAAAGAATGTTAAAAACAAATACCACATGTCTCACCATTCAAGTGGAATTAACTGATGAGCACACATGTGCATAGAGGGAAGTACATCTCAAAAAGAAATCAAGGAGACAGGTGGGGGTGGAGGAGATGGGTGAAAACCTACTTACTAGGAACACTATCTGGGTGACAGGCATAGTTTTAAGCCTGACTTGAGCAGTACAAAAGTGATTCATGTAATCAAAACCTTGTGTATCCCTGTAATACTTTGAAATAATCATAATAATGAAAGCTTCCTCAACCTCATACTCCCAGGCTCCAGTGATTTTCCTGCTTCAGCTTCCCAAGTGGCTGGCTAGTTTTTCTATTTTTTATAGAGACAGGATCTTGCTCTTGTTCAGGCCAGTCTCAAACTCCTGATTTCAATGAATCGTCCCACTTTATCCTCCCAGAGTGCTAGGATTATGGGAGTGTACCACTGCGCAGACTCTTAATGTTTTATTCTAAGATCTTTATAGTTTTATGTCCCTAACTCACTTTGAGATTCTTTTCTTTTATTAAAATCTGAGGGAACAGTTCAACTTTTTCTTTTGTATGCGAATGTCCAATTTTCCCAGCACCCTTCGTTGAAAAAAGGTTGTCTTTTTCCTCTTTTTTTTTTTTTTATTAGCAACAGAGTCTCACTTTGTCACCCTTGCTGTGGCATCACAGCTCACAGCAACCTCCAGCTCTTGGACTCAGGTGATTCTCTTGCCTCAGCCTCCTGAGTAGCTGGGACCACAGGTGCTAGACACAATGCCCAGCTATTTTTTGTTGCAGTTTGGCCAGGGCCAGATTTGAACCTGCCACCCTCAGTATATGGGGCCAGCATCCTACTAACTGAGCCATAAACACCATCCAAGACTGTGCTTTTTCTTGGCACTATTGTTGAAAATCATTTGACTCTATGTGTAAGGGTTTATTCCTAGGCTCTCAATTCTATTCTGTTTGTGTATATGTCTGTCTTTATGTCAGTACTGTTCTGTTTTGATTTCTGTTGCTTTGTAGTATGTATTAAAAGCAGAAGTTTGAGATGTTCAACATCTTTATCCTTGCACAAGATTATTGTGTCTATCTGGACACCCTCGGGATTGTGTATGAATTTTGGGATATCATTTGTTTTTGTTTTGTTTTTTTGTACTTTTGGAAAGCATTTAGGATTTTGGTAGGGATTGCAATGAATCTATAAATTGCTTTGGGTAGTATTGATATCTCAGTAATGTTAAGCTTTCCAGTCCAAGAATGTAGGATGTCTTTTTATTTATTTGTGTGTTGTTTCATTTGTTTCAGCAATGTTTTGTAATTTTCAGTGTATGAATTTTTCATTTCTTTGTAAGTTTATTCCTCAATATTATATTCTTTTTCATGCTATTTGTAAGTTGAATTATTTTCTTATTTTTCTTCTTGAGTTGTGTATTTTTGTGTAGAAATCCAACAGTTTTCACATATTGATTTTGTAACTTGAATCTTGCTGAATTCTTTTTATTTGTTTCATTAGATTTAGAATGTACAAGTGTTCTTTTTATTACATGGGTGAGTTGTATCGTGGTGAAATCAGGGCTTTTAAAATCCCCTGAGTAGCGTGCACTGTACCCAACAGGTAATTTTCATCCCTCATCCCCTCCCTCTCTCCCTACTTTTGAGTCTCCAGTGTCCATTTTACCACCCTGTATACTCATTGTTTAGCTCCCATTTATAAGTGAGAATATGCAGTATATGTTTTTCCATTTCTGAGAGGGTTCACTTAGGATAATGGCCTCCAGTTCCACCCAAGTTATTGCAAAATAAATTGCTTCACTCATTTGACATAATGACTTCTTTTACTTTGGGTAGATACCCAAAAATGGGATTGCTGGATAGAATGGTAGTCTACTTTTAGTGTCTTGAGGAATCTCCATCTACTTTTCATACAGGTTGTACTAATTTACATTCCCACCAACAGTGTATAAGCATTCTGTTTTCACTGTGTTCATGTCAGCATATATTGTTTTTTTATTTTTTTTTAATAATGGCTATTCTGACAGGGTTAATGTGATATCACATTGTGGTTTTCATTTTTTTTTAAATGTTTCTTGGCCATTTCTATATTATCTTTTGAAAAGTATTCATGTACACAGATTTTGCTGACTTTTTAATGGGTGTATTTTTTTCCTTGCTGATTTGTTTAAGTTTCTTGTAGATTCTAGATAGTTGTCCTTTATCAGATGTATAGCTTGCAAATATTTCCCCCGTACTTTAGGTTGTCTGTTTAGTGTGTTTTTTTTTTTTTTTTTTTGAGACAGAGCCTCAAGCTGTCGCCCTGGGTAGAG
>NW_003852696.1:577164-586267 GCF_000181295.1 Otolemur garnettii
ACCATCCTTTTTTGGTTACTATAGTCTTGCAGTATAATTTGAAGATTGGAAATGTAATACCTCCAGATATGGATTGCATTGGCTAGTCAAGCTCTTTTATGATTCCACATGAAAATTAGGATTTCTTTCTCTAATTCTTTCAAAAATGATGTTGGTATTTTTATGGGCATTGTATTGAATCTGTAAGTCATATTTGGGCAATATGACAGTTTAACAATATTGATTCTTCCAGTGTTTTGTCATTGGTGTCATCTACAATTTCTTTCATTAGTGTTTTCTAGTTCTTATTTTAGAGATTTTTACTTCCTTGGTTAAATATCTTGCTAGGCATTTTATGTTATTTTGCAGCTATTGTGAATGGTATTGAATTTTTGATTTGATGATCAGCTTAGCGTGTTTTAGTGTATAAAAATGCTACTGATTTGTGTATGTTAATTTTGTAACCTGAGATAACTAAATTTATTTATCAATTCTAGGAATCTTTTGGAGGAGGCTTTGAGGTTTTCTAGATTTAAGATCATCTCATTGGCAACAGGGATAGTGTAACTTTTTTTTTTCTTTTTCTGACTTGGATGTCCTTTTTTTTTTGTATTACATGATTGTTCTGGCTGCGACTTCTAGTACTACGTTGAATAGAAGTGGTGAGAGTGAGCATCATCTTGTTTCAGTTCTTACCTGGACTGCTTTTAACTTTTTCTCATTCAGTATCTTTGAATTAAAGGCCATTCACAATCAGAGGCTTTTGAAAGGGGCTTGTCATTGTGAACTAAGATAAAATCTTAAGTCCCCCCCCCCAGCAACTAACTGACTTGATCCCCCTCTTGGCCAAGGGGATCCCTAAAATTGAGTTGCTGCCATCAGAAAGGAGATCTGACCTGTCTCATCAGGGCTCCCTCCTCTTATTAGAGATGCCCTCTGTGACTCAGCAACAGCCTAAGGCTATGAATTACCTGAAGGTCCTCAATATACATAACAAACCAGTTGATTCTGCCCAGTGCTTTGTCTCTGCCCAACAAACCCTTTACTTTGAGCATGTCTTTTGGCTGACTCCCGGTCTTTTAGCCAAAGTCTAAGTCCTTCAGCCAATTATCAGCTAAAGAATCTTTAAACCCACCTATAACCTGTTAAGCCCCATCCCACTTCTAGATGTCCCAACTTTTTGTGAGAAACTGTGGGGTAAAACCCCACAGCTGTGTGCTCCTTCACAAACTATGTGCTCCCTTTAAGCTCCAGAGGCAGGTGGACAGACTTCTGTGGAAGGCAACTCTGTTGATGACCCGGTATCCCTGGTCAGCATGGAACAGGGCCTGGGGATTAGGGCATAAAAACCCATCTCCAGTGACTCTGGCCATGTGGCTGTTAAGCCTGCAAAGAAGGGGTTAAAAACCTTTCTGCAGAGACACAGCCTAGGGGTTGATAAGTGAACTCTTATCAGAAAACTACGTAGGCCTCCAGATTGCCAGAGACAGAAGCCATGAATCTGCTTTCTGTAATAACAATGAGTGTATAGTGCAACTTCAAGGTTTTACTCCCCTCTTGGTAGTCTCAAGTCTTTAGACAAACTCCCTTTTGCAGCTGTCTCAAGGTTTCAAACTTTGTGTCTTTTTGAAGGTTGAACTAACTTTAGAAAGTAGTATGAATGCTTTGCTTGTTAATTAATAATGTGTACGTGACCAGCCAACTATAAAAGGTGGTCTTGGACAATAAAGCTTGGCAACTTCCACCAGAGAAGTGGTCTGTCTCTTTCACTATAATAATTCCAGATGCGAGACTGCACCTGTGGTGACGCTGTCTGTCTCTAGTGAAACCCCAATGCAACAAGAAACCAACGTATGTTTTCTGCTTATTGATTTATAACCTCACCTGTGAGTCCTATCTCCCAAACCAAACTGCAACCCCCAAACTGCGAGTCCACTTGCTCAAGGCTTACTGGATGTGGCTCTGGGTCATAATCTTCAAATTTGGCTTAGAATAAACCTCTTCAAGTAACTTTTATAAGTATGGCTTCTTTTCCATTGACATCATATATAGTTTTTATAATGTTGATATATGTATTTATTCTGTCTATGCCTATTTTTTTTGAGGCTTTTTATCATTAACACTTGCTGGTGTAGGGGTGAGGGAAAACTTGTCCTTTCCCCCCAAAAGGTGGTTGAAAGACCAACTTCATTGAAGGCAGAATAATAAGAGAAATGTTTATTTCCAAATATCATGCACATGGGAGAATTACAGGAATGATCACCCAATGTCTTAATGATGAAAAGGCCAGATACCTTTTTAGATGCCTTAGAAGGGAGAGGGAGAGTGTGGAGTGTGGGAGCAACAAGAAGGTTCCAGGGAGGATGAATAGATGGGGAAGCAGATTGACTTGTAAATTAACCTGAGAGACAGTTCTTATATTTTAAACAATTTGCAGTAGGTCTGCTAGCCTTCAGGGTAGAAAAAGAAAGTCAGTTTTGCCCCTTTGATATTTTGATCAGGTCAGTCAGGTGTTATGTATATAGAGAGGAAGCCCCTTCCAAATGCTTTCTGATAGTGAAGGGCCTTTAATTAAAAATATTCTTTATACCAAGTAGTCAATTTTGGAATGAAATTTCTTTAGCTCTTTCACTGGATTCTAGTGAATACTTTTACTTTATCTGTTGAGATAATCATATGATATTTGTTTTTAACTCTGTTTATGTAGTGAATCACAGTTATTGATTTGCATATGTTAATCCATCTTTGTATCCCTGGGAGGAAATTCACTTGTCATGGTAAATTATACTTTTCATGTGATCTTGGATATGTTTTGTTAGTGTTTTGTTGATTGTTTTTGGATAGATGATAATCAGGCCTGTAGTTATTTTTTTGTAGTTGCAGTTGTTGTATTCCTTCCTGGCTTTTTTGTTACCTTAGTATTGACTTCATACAATGAATTAGGGAGGATTCCCTCTTTCTTGATCTTATGTAGCAGTTTCAGTAGGATGGGTACCAGTTCTTCTTGTATGTCTGGTAGAAATCACTATAAATCGATCTAGTCCTTTTTTTTTTTTTTTTGGTGGGTGATATGTTTTACTACTAATTTATTCTTGAAAGAGAGGCACTTCAACCAGCAGAGAATTCTCAGACCACCGAGGCTTATACAAAAATTCTTTATTGGTGGGGGGAGGGAGGCTGCAGAGCAGCACCAAAGAGGAGAGAAAAGAGGGGAGAGAAAGATAAGGAGAGAGTGGGGAAGAGAAGAGAGTAGAGAAGGGGGGGTGAAGAGAAGGAAGGCAGAGAGTAGAGAAGGAAGACAGAGGAAGGCGGGAGAGAGAAAGAAGGCGGAGAACATATTATATAGGGAAGTTTTAGAATGGTGACAGGCTGGTGGAATAACCAATAAGGAATTATTCCTCCAGTGGAAGGAGCCATTAGGGGCAGGCAGCGGGGAAATTGGAACAGGGTGATGAGGTAAGCGGGCCACTCCCTGTGCTGGGGGAGGAGTTGTAACTTTAAGGGCAGGAAGGGGCTTTTTGGGGGAAAGGGGCTTTCTGAGGCAATAATCTAAAAATTCTCACTACTTGTTATTCGTATGTTTAGGATTTCTATTTTTCTCTGACTCAGCTTGCCAGGTTATGTGATTGCAGGACTTTATTCATTTTCTCTAGAATTTGTAGATTGTGTGCACAGATGCGTTCATAGTCGTCTCAGAAGATCTTTTGCTTTTCTATGATATCAGTTATAATGTCTCCTTTTACATTTCTGATTGACCTTATTTCCTTCATTTTCTTCTTTCCTTCATTAATCCACCCAGTGGTCTATCAACTTATTTTATTTTATATTTTTGTCATCTGTCAATTATATTTGTCTTCTCAAAGAACAAAATTTTCTATTAACATCATATATAGTTTTTATTATTGTTCTTTTTTGTTTCGATTCATTTAGTTCTGCTCTGATTTTTGTTATTTCTTGTCTTCTGGCAGCTTTGGGTTTGGTCTGTTCTTATTTTTCTAGATCCCCAATGTGTGACATTAGGTTATTAATTTGTGATATTTCTGTCTTTTAAATGGAAGTATTTAGTGCTACAAACTTCTCTCTTAGCTCTGCTTTTAACTTTCCCCAGAGATTTTGTTAGTTCATCTTTTAATTATGAAAAACTTTTTAAAATTTTCACCTTCATTTCATTGTTGATCTCAAAGATAATTTAGTATCGTGCCATTTAATTTTCATGTATTTGTATTATTTTGAAAGTTCTCTTGGAATTGAATTCTAACTTTATTCCACTGTGGTCTGAGATTACTCATAATATTATTTTGATTTTTACCATTTTTTGGATACTTGTTTAGTGGCCTAACTTATGATCTATGTTGGATAATGTCCCATGTGCTTATGAGAAGAACATAAATTCTAAAGTTTGAGAGTAGAATATTCTGTAAATGACTGTTAAGTGTACTTGTTCTAGAGTCTTATTTTATTCAGTGTTTCTTTGCTATCCAGTTTTGTCATTGGAGTGTTGAAGTCCCCCACTATTAATATATTGTTTGTTTCAGTTTTAGGTCAAGTGGTATTTGTTTTATGAATCTAGGACTCTGGTGTCAGCTGCATATATATTTAGGATTGTTATATCTAATTGTTGAATTGATCCCTATATCAGTATATAATGGCTATCTTTGTCTTTTTTTTTTTTTTTTACAGTTATTGATTTAAGACTTGTTTATGTGATATAAGCATAGCTATTCCTACTCACTTTTTTTTTGAAACAAAGTTTCACTCAGTCACCCTGGGTAGGTGCTGTGCCATTATAGCTTTAGCAACCTCAAAGTCTTGCACTTGAGCAATCCTCCTTCCTGCCTCAGGCTCCTGAGTATCTGGGATTACAGGCACTCACCACAATTCCTGGCTAATTTTTTTATTTTTTGAGAGACAGGGTCTCACTTTTGCTCAGGCAGGTCTCAAAGGCCTGAGCTCATGCAATCCACCCACTTTGGCTACCCAGAGTGTTAAGATTACTTGTGTGAGCTACCACACCCACCCTCCTGGTCATTTTTGATTTCCATTAGCATGGGATATTTTTTTCTCCTGCTTTCACCTTGAGTTTATGAGAATGTTCATGAGTTAAATGGTTTTCTTAGAGACATTGGATATTAGAGTTGTGTTTTTTTTTTTTTTTTTTTGAGACAGAATCCTACTATGTCACCCTTGGAAGAGTGCCTTGGCATCACAGCTCACAGCAACCTCAAACTTTTGGACTTAAGCACTTCCCTTGCCTGAGCCTCCCAAGTAGCTGGGACTAAAGGTACCCACCACACACCTGGCTATTTTTTTGTTGTAGTTGTCATTATTGTTCAGCTGGCTATAGTCAGCGTTGGTGTATGTGGCTGGCGCCATAACCACTGTGCTCTGGTGCCAAGCCTAGGGTTGTGTTTTTTATCCATTCTACTAGTCTGTATTCTAGTTATCATAGTGAAACCTGTCCTTTTCCCTTGATCTGGCTTGCTGAAAGATCAACTCACAATTATGGTAGATTAATAAGAGAAAGGTTTATTTCCAATTACCATGCTGATGGGGTAACCATAAGAATGAGTATCCAAAGCCTCAGTGATGGTCAGTGACTTTTAAAGATGCCTTCTAAAAGGGATGGGGGAGATGAACTGCACAGTATACATGTAGCAAGTAGTGGTTACTGGGGGGAGAGTGTAGATGAGTGGAAACAGATTGATTTGTTAATTAACCAGAGAGATAGGTTGTGCTTCCAATGACCTTGGAGCCAGGTCTATTAGTATGTGATAAAAAGGCCAGCAGCCTTTTCTGAGTCTAAATCAGATTACTTGGGTTTTATAGAGGAGAGGCCAGTGCTTTGTGATCATGAATGGCCTTTTAATTAAAAATATTATTTTATACCAAGGAATAATATTTTGGGTGAAATTTCCTTAGCTCCTTCATCCCCCTGGTCTGGAACTTTCCTAGAAGTTTCATACGTTAAGAGCTGAGTTGGTAAATGTGGAGAGAGAGCGCAGGTTAGTAATATGATGTTTGCAAGGAAATATAAGAATATAAATCAGGGGCAGTGCCTGTAGCTCAGTGGGTAGGGCATTGACCACATACATCAAGGCTGGTGTGTTGAAATCCAGCCTGGGCCAGCTAAGGCAACAATGACAACTGTAGCAACAACAACAACAAAAATAGCTGGGCGTTGTGGCAGGTGCCTGTATTTGAAGCAAGAGAATCTTGAACCTTAAGCCTAAGAGTTTGAGGTTGCTGTGAGCTGTCTCCCCAGGGTGACAGCTTGAGACTCCAATAACAGCACAAGCTCTTCTTTGTTGAGCTATCGAAGCATCCAGGATGTGGTGATTTTGAATTCCAAGGATGCTAGGCTGTTAACCTCTGCTGGAAGTGTTCCCAATGCCTACGCGGTGATGTTGAGCTCTTGTTCTATTACCATGGAGAGATTTTTGATTGCTCTTTCAATTTTCTTAGGTTCCAAGTGCTGGATAAAGGATCTTGAGGATTGAAAAGAACTTTGAGTTATGATATACAAGGGGATTTCAGATAATCTTTTACATTTTGTATGTTTATAAGGTGCAACCTTATGAACAACCGAGCCCAAGTTTGTAATTTGGCTGGCATTTAAAGTGGAGTACTTGCTTACAGAGGGTGTCAGATAACCCTCCAAGGGTTGAGTACTGCTGATCTAGATGTTGGCATAAGCAGCAATCTGGTTGATTAGTTAGTGTGGCCAGGGTTTGAAAGACTGGTTTATAGGGGTGCCAGTCTGCACTTGACCTGCTGAAGAAATAGTAAGGGTTAGCAAGAGTAAGTCATGGTTTGTAAGAAGAGTCATAGTGGAAGATAAAAAGAAAAGAGAGGGGAGAGGGGGCAGCACCTGTGGCTCAGAGGAGTAGGGCGCCAGCCCCATATACCGGAGTTGGTGGGTTCAAACCCAGCCCTGGCCAAAAACTACAAAAAGAAAAAAAAGAGAAAATGAGATAGCTTGAGGCAACCTTCACTCAGTTTCTAATGGGTAATTTCTGAAAGTGGAGGGGGATAACTCTTTTAAAGAGAAGAGTTATTTAAAAAGTGTTTTAAAGGGCGCCTGTGGCTCAGTGAGTATGGCCCCGGCCCCATATACCGAGGATGGCAGGTTCAAATCTGGCCCTGGCCGAACTGCAACCAAAAAATAGCCAGGTGTTGTGGTGGGTGCCTATAGTCCCAGCTACTCGGGAGGCTGAGGCAAGAGAATCGCTTAAGCCCAGGAGTTGGAGGTTGCTATGAACTGTGATGTCAGGATACTACCAAGGGCAATAATGGGAGACTATGTCTCTACAAAAAAAAAAAAAAAAAAAAAAGTGTTTTAAAGTGTGTTTAATACCCCCTGACTATTACAGGTTTTTAAGGCAAGGAATAAAAATTTATTTTTTAGTCATTTTTCACAGGGGCTGGGTTTGAAACCACCACCTCTGGCATATGGGATCAGGGCCCTACCCTTTTGAGCCATAGGTGCCACCCGGGAAAATAGATTTAAATGAGGTTTCTTGATCCACGTTCTTGGGAATAGCTATTTTGTGAAGTCCTCTGCTTCAGGGGCCTAGGGATTGATTGGCCCTGGAAATCCTTACTTCCAAGTGACCTGTAGGAGTCATCCTCCCACTGTCTCAGTGTATTCTGGCAAGGCTCATGTGAATCCAGGAGGGCTTTTCCTTTACTTTCATGGCAGTATAGGTGGTCAGTGGTATTTCATAAGGGCCTTCCCAGTGGGGTGACCCTGCATGTTTCTTCTAAAATCTTTGATGTTTATGTGATCTCTTGGTCAAACAGGATGACAAGGCCTGTCAGCTGGGGGAGGCCATGCTCTATTCACCTGTTGATGATATGCTTCAATCATAGAGTTAACATCTCTATGTAGCTAATTGTTGTATAAAATTAATTGTTCCTTTTAATCCTCACAGTGTTCAAAAATAGGTTTTTGAGTACAAAAATAGGTTTATACATGCCAGATAGGCATGGTATAATAGAACACTGTGTGTTTTTTTTTTAAAGAGGTTAATCCATGACTTCTAATTGGGGTATTTCAGATTGTATGAGGGCCATAGGTAATGTTTTTGACTATTTAAGTTTAGTATCTTGACAGACTTTTTCAAAATTATTTTTGTTTTTAGATTTTTGCATTTTACTTTCCCTGAGGATTGGGGTTGTCATGGGTATAAAATTTAAATAAGTATCCTAGAGTCTTTGTAAGCAAGTGTTTTAAAATGAGTCCCCTGATTTGACTCAATCAAGATAGGAATATTAAAACATGAGATAATCTCAGTTACTAATTTTTCAACCACTCTTGTAGTACCAGCATATGTAGTGAAACATTTAGTCTATTCCTTAAACAATAAACAACAGTGAGAAAAGCTTAAACTGGAAGTAATTCTGTAAAATCAATTTGTAGTGTCACAAAGGCAATGCTGGTCTTTGGGGGCTCCCTAAAGAGTATGGGCCTCTTCTAGAGGTTTGGTGAGTATTACAAATAGTACACTGGGAAATAATTTGGTCAGAGACTTTATAGATCCTAGAGCAGTGGTTCTCAACCTTTCTAATGCTGTGGCCCTTTATACAGTTCCTATGGGTCGCGACCCACAGGTTGAGAACTGCTGTCTTAGAGCACTATCAAGTGTACATATATATATATAATTTTTTTCTTGATCGTCCCCCATTTGCACATAATCTCTCATAGGATGAGAGATCGTTGCAACTCAAAGACTTCAAAGGGAACCAGGGAGTCTGCCCAGTTTAATCTGCAACTTACCTGACAGGATAAACTCAACGGTTTTTCTAAGAATTTTTACTAGTTGACTTCTAAATATTACCATATTTAAAAAAAATTCAGACTCAATTATTTTTTTTCAGATTTAATTTTTGAACTATTTATTGTACTGTTTTAAGTAATCACGAGCGGTGGCGGGCCGGCCAATGACGGGCAGGGTGTCATAGGAAGAGGGGACCGGGGAGCAGGTCCGGGAGCCAGGTTAGGCCTGTCGCGCCACCCCCGGGTCAGGGAAAAGCCGGCTGCGCTGCACCTTCCCGGTCTCAGGGAGGCCCGAGCACCCCCGGCGTCAGCGCGCTCTCCTGCCACGTCGGAGCCTGTGCGAGCTAC
>NW_003852696.1:586428-606087 GCF_000181295.1 Otolemur garnettii
GGGGACGGGGCAGGGGACTGGGCAGGGCAGGGCCTGAAAACAATGCAAACTTTGATAAGCAGTTCTCGATCGATAATCATTTCTCAGCAATAATTTGTTATTATTACAGTTTAACATTATAAAATTAACAAAAATAATATAAAACTCATATTCTAGTGAAATAGCCACATGGCAGCCGAAAACCGTATATTCCCTTTTTGTTCTCCCGCCCGTGCATTCTTTCCAAAAATCGGGACTTTTTTAAAACGTGCGGGTCGCGGGACAAATTGTTGAAAAACAGGACTGTCCCAACAAAAGCGACGTCTGGCCACCCTATCGGTGCCTCCCCTTCCAAGAGTTTTCTTGGAGGCTTTTTCGGTACAATTTGCGAAATTGATATTGTCCTTCATGATGGAGAAACCAGGAAAATGGCAGAAATGAAAACTGAAGATGGCAAAGTGGAAAAACACTGTGTCTTCTATGATGCTGTGTCTGTTTCAGGGAAGGTAAACGTAGCCTTTTAGCAACCTGGAAAGAAGCTAGAGCACCAGGGAATTAGAAATGAATTTGGAGGTCAAACTGAACTTTTCAACGACAAGAGTAATACTCATGAATTTGTAAACCTAGTGAAAGAACCAGCCCTACCTGGAGAACTGACTCAGAGCACAAGTTAGGATTTTGAATTTATGCAAGTTGAAAAGCCATCAGAATCTTACATGGGTGCCAATGTCCGCTTGAGGTATTTTCTTAAAGTGACAATAGTAAGAAGACTGACAGATTTGGTAAAAGAATATGATCTTATTGTTCACCAGCTTGCCACTTAATTCAGATGTTAAAATCTGTCAAGTTGGAAGTGGGCATTGAAGATTGTCCACATAGAGAAATTAAATATAATAAATTAAAGTATCATGTAAAGGATGTGATTGCTGGGAAAATTTACTTTCTATTAGTAAGAATAAAAATACAACATACGGAGTTACAATTGATCAAAAAGAGATAACAGGAACTGGACCCAGTACAACGGAAACAGAAACAATTGCCAAATGTGAAATAATGGACGGTGCACCAGTAAAAGACGAAACAATTCTAATAAGACTATTTTTAGCAGGGTATGACCCAATTCCAACAAGGAGAGATGTGAACAAAAAGTTTTCAGTAAGATACTTTTTGAATTTAGTGCTTGTTGATGAGAAAGACAGAAGGTACTTCAAGCAGCAGGAGATCGTTTTATGGAGAAAAGCTCCTGAAAAACTAAGGAAACAGGGAACAAACTTTCACCAGTGATTTGAATCTCCAGAATCACAAGCATCTGCTGAACAGCCTGAAATGTGAACTGAATAGGAGAAAAAAAGAAAAACAAAAACCTCCTGTAACCATTGAGATTAAGTTCAGCAGGTTAAAGATGGTTGCAGCACATGGAGTGGGGGCTGGGGGGTGAGGGAAAGGCCCAAACTCCACATATATTAGTCTTCCTTTATGTTACAGTGCTGCATTTATTTTATGATGTGACAAAATGTTCTTCATGTATATACATTTTCAAAAGTACTTTCTTTGGAACACTGGAACTTTCTGAAGCTGCCTTTTTCTTTTTTTTACTGCACACTTTGATTTGATTATAAGCAGTCAGATATGCATCAGCATAAATATTAAAGATTTTCATGTGAGTAGGCTGGTATGTATAATTTTGCTTTTTTTCTGCATAATGTTAATTAGAAATCGTTTTCTTCTCTCTTTTAATGCTAATGATTACCTCTTATTCTCTACCTGCAAAAATTTAAGTATTTTGTGTTCAAATGAAATTAGAATATCTGAGTAGCCCTTACATCCTGCACAGTTTTAAAACATGGAATCTCAATATTTTGAGAACTACATTTGTTTTACACGTGTTTGAGAAATGCATAGAACGTCTCACTGTGGGTGCTTCTGAGTACCATTCCATGGCTTCCTGAATTTTGCCCTTTTTGAAGTCTTTTGTGGCATGATTATTAATTTTTTCCCCAAAAGATTATGTGACATGTCATTGTGTCTGCCTTTTTATTTATTTATTTTTGCCATATGAAGTCACTGTTTTGCTACTATATTTTTTCTGCAATGTGGAGTTGACTTCTGTTGGCATTTTGGAATTTGTTAGAATTATTTAATTTTTCTAAAAATACTTTGAAACACACATATATATTTCAACTTAAGGAATCTTTTTGCCATGGGAATGCAAACATTTTCTTAACTTCACAAATTTATTCTTTACTTTTCAGGAGAAAATTTGGGGATAGGGAACTCAGGAGGACCTGTAAAGCATGCAGTTATTAGATCTGGACAATGTCATCTTTATGAAACTGAAAATTTGGCTAATTCAAACTCACATATAAACTTCATCCAGTCTTTTAATGTTTCAAACCCTAAATTCAAGTCATTTGTTTAAAAGTCTCTAAAATAGGTTGCAATCATCTGTTCATGTGCATGGAGTCTGATCTCAGATACACTAAATGTGGCGTATAGGAAACAAAATGAAGCTTGCTGTATGGAAACTACTTCAACTTACGGTTCATTGGTTTTTGTACCAATATTTTTTATACATTTCAGTACAAGTCTTGTTGGTTACTTTTACTTTATGAGTAAGCTAAATAATCCACATTACATTTCTTTAATCTTGTTTTACTATTATGGCACTTTGATAACGTGATCGGTAACCAACTTGGCTTTACTAGCAAAAACTTTACGTATCATGTGCTGGAGTGTCTACTTTAAATGTGGGTATCTATGAATGGTAATGTTTTCCTTCATGTAAATGCCTATTCAGAGATGCAAAATTTTAAAATGCCAAATATTTTCATGGTCACTTGCATGTAGTAATCTAGGAAATATTCAAAGAGATTTTGAAAACCAATTGTATTTAACCAGCCTCAAACTGTGCACCATGATGTATAATAAAGAATCTGAAAAGAAATCACCAGCTAGGCAAGAACCTTTAATAGGGTTTAATTTAACTATCAATTTTAATTATATTTTAGACTTATTTTGATTTCTTTTACTATTTAAGACAGGATTCAAATTTTGTTTTTGTTTTTTTCAAAAAACTCAGAAGTCAAAAACACAAATCTATGGTAACTTGGATTCTGAGAGAGAATTTGCCCAAAGACTTCAGTTGGATGGAGACAGTGAACAGGTTCAGCAGGTATCTTTTGGTGTGTGGGCTCTCTGTTTCTGGAAGTCTTTGGATGTTCTGTCTCAGAATCTACGTTTAATAAAAATTAAATTTAACAGTGTTTAACTGAGCAAAAAGTATTTCACAGGTTGGGAATACCCACGGACATGTTAGTTTTCTAGTTAAAGTTCTGAAAGTTTGCTTTTAGTCTCATAGCATTTAATCTCTAAAGTCATCAGAAATTTGATTTGAGAGACCTTGCCTGTCTTTTTCTTTCTTTCTGTCTGTCTGTCTGTCTGTCTTTCTTTTTTGTTGGGACAGAGTCTCATTATGTAGTGCTCGGTAGAGTGCCATGGAATTACAGCAACCTCCAACTTTTGAACTTAAGTGATTCTCTTGCCTCAGACTCCTGAGTACCTGGAACTATAGGTGCCCATTACAATGCCTGGCTATTTTTTTTGGCAGTTGCCAGTATTGTTTGACAGGCTCAGGCTGGGTTTAAACCCGCCAGCCCCTGTGTATGTGGCGGGTGCTCTAGCCACTGAGCTTTTCCTATTTTTCTTGAAGGACAAACTTTGGAGTCAGTTAGTTATAAAAATACTTTCTGAGATGAATTCAAGTTATTATTGACAATATATACTAAGACAGACCAATATTTTATGATCTTGGAACATACATATATGTAAATATAATTCACAGAAAATTAACTGCCATTTTCTATTTGACAATATTTCTCATACATTTTAAAATAAGTCCAATATGTCTTTCTCAGACTTTCACTGCTCTTAATATTTTAAAAAGATTAAAATTAGAGTTTAGATTCTGGAAGTTTTCTCAATTATTAAAGTATTAAAACATTTGTTCAAACAGGATTACAAGGAAAAGATTCCAAAGGCAATACATAGTCAACTGGATCACATGAAAATTCCTTCACAAATTTTCTTTTATGAACCTTCTTCAATCTGACATAGATAATTTACAAATATTCTAAACTTTTTGGTTTTCTCTTCCTTTCATTTCTTAAATAACCATTCTGTTTCAGGACACAATTTACTACACAGGATTTGTTTATTAAACAATGCCATTTTCCTTTCTGTTTTATTTTTTCTTACTCTTAAAAAAAAATCACTATTCACAGAACAGGATCACAGTTTACTATAAAGTTAATTATTTGCTTGGCTAAACTGATAATTAGAAAGTTTAAAAGATGAGAATATACTTTTTTTGACAAATATTCAGTTTCCCAAGCAATCTAAATAATAAAATTATTACATTTCACAAATGAGAGAGATTTTGTGGAATATAACACTGATCCAGTTTTTTTACATAGGCCTGGACAGGGACCACCCCCTCCTTTTATGGGCGTGGCACAAAGAGGCTGCCCTTTCCAGGCAACATCCCTGGACTCTAGTAAGGTTATGAACAAAGTAACCTACAACACTTCTGGGCAGTTCTATCTTGAGTAGGGAGCATACACCCCAGTCCTTTCCCCTGAGGAAAAAACCTGCAAAGACCTAACAGCCTTGCCGCAGGAAAGGGATTTCATTCATTTATTTGCTAATACATTCATTAAGTTTGTAAAGGTGTTTTTCATCTACCAAGTTTTGGCTAAAATTTCACTTAAGGCCAATGTTTACCCCTAGACAAAGGACCATACAGGACACCTCTGACTTGGGTCTCCTCTTCCCTGTGTGAAGTTCGGGTGCTCTCCACTCTCTCTATATGCCTGTCTGTCCAACAATACCTTACTTTATCACTGATCTGTGGCCCATGGGCTCACTTTTTGAATCTCTAAGACCAAGGACCCACTGAAGAAGAACTTCTAGTAACAACATGATTTTAAGGTTTTTAGTTCCTAAAAAATGCTGAAACCACAACATAGGCATCATTTGTGATGTTTTTTTTTTTTGTCCCCCTAAGTTTCACATGGTCATATGGCATCGAAGATTGCCACAAAGGACAGGACCTATGTTTTTTACCAGGTGAAGAGATTAAGATAGAAAACAGGAAACTGGAACATCTAGTTTCTCTCAGAATTTCCAGGGGGCAAAGTTGGAGCAGGGAAGAAGGAGCCACATGGGTGAGACTGTTCCCTGTAGTTGCTGGCCTAAGTATGGGAATATGTCTCTTGGGCCTCACTATAGACCTCAGACCTTTCTAGACCTTAGTATTCAAACAGGAACATAAGTTTACAGTTGGATCTAGCAAAATTAGAAATATTACAGAGGTGGCAATTTTATAATCTTTGGACACTTGCACTTGAATAATAGGTGTAAAACTAATTTTATCTTAAGGGATATCACAATCACCTGAACAAAAGGCATTTGAGTTATTCCTATTCACACAGAGTTCTAAATTTTCCTGGAGACATAGTTAGCACATAGTCTCCTGTAAACCCTTTATTTAGTGATTTATTTTTTTGAGACAGAGTCTCACTATGTTTCCCTGGGTAGAGTGCCATGGTGTCACAGCTCACAGCAACCTACAACACTTGGGCTTAAGTGATTCTCTTGCCCCACCCCACTTTCATGAGTTTTCATTTCATATCTTGATGATTAATTATTTATTTAAAATTTTAAAAAGACCCACAATTTTTCAGTACCAAAGAAAGGCAAGTAAATAATAATGAGATGAAAGCAGGGCCGAGCATCCCTTGGCACAGTGGGCCCCACACCTACAGAACCAAACACATTCAGGAACCCTGGGAGATATGCTGATTTACTGAAGGAAAACACCTACAATCCAGCTTAGATTATATCTGTATCTATGGAAATATGTTTTCAATAATTTTTTAACAGAGGAAGTACCCACAGAGGCAAAAGGGCCTGTGAGGGTGATATGATTGATGGCAACTCGGCAATGGCATAGAAGACCCTTGTTAGAATGTGCTGAGGGAGAAAATCCTGACTTCAAAAGATGTGTGTTATAGGATTCCATTTCTCAATTCTAGGAAATGGAAAGCAACAGGGACAGAAAGTAGATCAGAGCTCATCTAGGGCAGCCCTGGGTAGGAATTGGAGGAGGAATCAGAAAGGGACGTCCGGAGACCTACTGGAATCAGGGAAAGGATGGATGAGCTGGAACTGCCACCTCAGCCCTTAAACTTCCTTACAAAAGGATTCTTTATAACAAGCTGATAAAGAGTCGGGCTTTCTGCTTCCTTGGGGACACTTTTTCTAGAAGAGGATTTCTGTGAATGACTCTGAGGACAGAGGGGAGGAGTCTCCACTCCCAGGTGGCACCTGTGGGTTCCACTGTGCATACACTTGCATTCATAAACATAACATTATTTCAGTCAGGTTTATTCTTTTAACAGAAAGTTCTGACATTTGACTGTGTTTAAAGCACTCAGAGGTATTTTGTCGCATTTTATTCATGTAGAAACAGGATCTTGCCACCTGTGTTTTGTCAGTATTGCTTTGTCTTTGTTGATGCAGTGCAAATTTCCTGTGAATTTTATTGTCCTTTAAATCTCAGTTTATTTTTAAAATTTCCTCTATTAGGTGAGCTCAGTGACTTTTTTTTTTTTTTGGAGACAGAGTCTCACTATGTCACTGTCAATAGGGTGCCATGATGTCACAGCTCACAGCAACCTCAAACTCTTGGGCTTGAGCCATCATCTTACCTTAGCTCCCAGTTAGCTGGGACTACAGGTCCCTGCCACATCACCTCTCTATTTTTTGGTTATAGTTCTCATTATTGTTTCGCAGGCCCCGGCTGGGCTCGTACCTTCTATCCCTGTTGCATGTGGTCGGCGCCCTACTGACTGAGCAATGAGCACCAGGCCAATGTTTCTTTTGTTTTTGTTTTTGAGACAGAGCCTCAAGCCATCGCCCTGGGTAGAGTGTCATGGCATCATAGCTCACATCAGCCTCCAACTCCTGGGCTCAAGAGAGTCTCCTGCTTTCACCTCCCAAGGAGCTGGGATTATAGACACCTGCCATAATGCCTGGCTATTTTTCGGTGCAGCCGTTGTTGTTTGGTGGACCCAGGTTGGATTCGAACATGCCAGCTCAGGTGTATGTGGCTGGCACCTTCGCCGTTTGAGCCACAGGTGCTGAGCCAGGCCAATGTTTTAACAGAGGAAGTGCCCAAGTGGAAAAATGGCCTGTGATGGTGATAGGATCGGTGGCAACTCAGCAATGACATAGATGACCTTGGTAGAAGGGTGCTGAGGGAGAGAATCCTGCCTTCAAAGGTGTGTGCCATAGGATTCCATTTCTAAATTCTAGGAAATGGAAAGCAACAGTAGATCAGAGCTCATCTAGGGCGGCTTTGGGTAGAGAACTGGAGGAGGAATCAGAAAAGGGGTGACTGAAGGCCTTTGAGGCAGTGAGGTTGTTTATATTGATTGTGGGGGTGTTTTCCAGGGAGCATAAAATATCCAAGTGTGTCTAACTGTACACATTAAACATGGTCACGTGATTGTGCATCAGTTATCCTTTAGTAAGAAGAGATTAAGAGGGGACAGCCAAGAGAACAGGTATGGACCCTGCACACTCACACAAGGGTGACTTAGATGCAAGACCTCCTGGAATCAGGAAGAGGATGGATGAGCTGGAGCTGCCACCTGAGCCCTTGAACCTCCTTACAAAAAGATTCTGTATATCAAGCTGATAAAGAGCAGGGTTTTCTGTTTCCTTGGGGACACTTTATCTAGAAATAGCTTGCTGTGAGTGACTTTGATGACAGAAGGAGAGGAGCCTCCACTCCCAGGTGGCAACTGTGGGTTCCGCTGTGTCTTGGGTTGCAGCAGCAACAGCAGCAAAAACCACAGGCCAGATTTGAGCAGCAGCTTCTGGGTGTTCACCTTCTTGGCAGGGGAGAAGGGGGTTTTTGTCTCACTTCCCCGTGGGTCTGGAGCACTGTGGGAGCACCCAGGCTGTCGTCATAGGACTGACAGAAATAATCAGCCTCATCTTCACTCTGGAGCCCCGTGATGGTCAGGGAGCCTGAGCTGCCAGACGTGGAGCCAGAGAATCTGTCAGGGACCCCTGAGGGTCTATTGCTGTTATCATAGATAATGAGTTTAGGGGCCATTCCTTGGGGCTGCTGGTACCAGTGCACATAATTCCCAAGCCCAATGTTACTGCTGCTTCCCAAGCAGGAGATGGTGACCGTCTCCCTCGGGGCTCCAGACATCGATGGTGGCTGAGTCAGCACAGACTGGGCCCAGGACCCTGGAAGGGGGAGAGACACAGACATGGTGATTCTAGGTCTGAAGAGAAGAGGAGAGAGCAGAGTCCCATAGTCTCCCCAGGGCCCTTCCCCTGGCCCTTGTCTGGTCACCTGTGCAGTGAGCCAGGAGGGTGAAGAGGAGAGGGGACCAGGCCATGATGGGGACTGTCCTGAGTCCTGCCTTCTGTGCCCACAGCTTCCCGAGTTCTGCCTGTCCCCTCTTCATACCCTGTGAGGGGAGGCCCCATCTTCCATGCAAATAACTCCCCAGCTTTCTACCCCATCGTAGGCCGTGGTCAGGCCCCTCTGCCTGAGAGTGTCAAGGGTGGGTCTGTGCAGTCCCAGGGGGTGGGGTGGTCACCTCTGTGACTCTGAGCAGAGGGCACCAGGCACAGCAGGTGGCTGATCCCAGCTCTGCTCACCCCAGACCCCTCAGGGACAGGCCTCCAGCTCCCCCTGGTGCCCAGACCCTGCTTATACACCATCATGTGACAAAGGGACCTCAGTCTCCCAGAGCAGCCCTGTCCCTTGCCCTGCTGTGTCCACTGCCCCCCGACTCAGGACCAGGTTGGCACCCCCTCCTGTGTCCTCCCCATTTGCTCAGACAGTCTTCATGCTCTACGGGGCTCCTCAGGGTGAATGTGTCCCTGGCTTGCTGGGCTGTTATTTTGTTGGGACGGAGGTGGGGTCTTAATACACAGTCCTCATAGGTCAGAGTCAGGTGCAGAGCAGTGACAGGCTCCCATGGACACCCTTTCCTGGCTGTACTCAAAGCCTGGTTCTTTCTTCTCATGTGATTCCTCTCTGTTGGCCAGAGTTCTTCTCCATCTGTGGATCTCACAGCAGTGAGGACAGCAAGTCATTTTCTCTGTAGGGATGGGAAGGTGCTGGGGGCAGCTGAGCGTCCATTTCAGAGAGTTCTGCAGTGGAAATCTTCACTGTCTCTACTTCTATACACTTGAACACAACAGTCATCGTTGCACTTTGGTAACTGGCTGCTAGTAAACTGTTACAAGCACAAAACAGTGTAAGAGACTAAGTGACATTATTTGCAGTATTTTATTTAGGACCAGTCATGGTGGTAAACACCATAACTTTGGAGATGTAACAAGGTAAAAGTCTAAATTATTTGGACCTGGTCCCAGAGGAGCCCAATCTGTGAGAGCTGTTAGAACAATAGCTCCAGATAGAGAGTGAAGGAAAAAATATGGTTGTACTCAGGAATGAGTGCTGTCAATCTGTTCCCTCCCTCCCCTGACAAGTGTTTTCTGTGCCTTTGTTGCTCCTAGTAGAGTGAAGTAGCATCATAGACTACAGCAACCTCAACTCTTGGGGTTAAGCGATTATCTTGCTTCTGCCCCTCCCACGTAGCTGGAACTACAGGAGCCAGCCACAATGCATGGTTATTTTTAGAGATGAGATCTCGCTCTGGCTCAGGGTGGTCTTGAATTTAAGAGCTCAGTGAATCCACCTGCCTTGGCCTCCCAGAGTGCTGGGATTACAGGTGTGAGTCACTGCGCCTGGCCTGTCATTCTGTGTCACGATGAGAAAAATCATTTAATCTCTGTCCTGAAAAAAGATGATCTTTATAATATATTGTCAAAAAATCAATCTTCTGCAAAAAGATAATCCCATTTCCTAAAATTGTGAGAAGGAACAAATGTTCATGTATGACTAGGACAGTGCTTTCAGTCTATGCAGCAGACTGTTAACAGGTTTTATGTTGGGAGGTCATCTGCCCTAGAGAAGGATGGCAGCAGTGTCATCTCGTTGATGAGTTTCTCATACTTTGGTCTTATCACTGTGATTATAATGAAAGTTTTAATGTATGATGTTTTAAAAAGAGGTTAATGAAGGTGGCGCCTGTGGCTCAAAGGAGTAAGACGCTGGCCCCATATACTGGAGTGGGCAGGTTCAAAGCCAGCCCCAGCAAAAAACTGTAAAAAAAGAAAAAAGAGAGAGAGAGAGAGAGGTTAATGACTATCTAAAGCATTCACCTAAATAAAATAGGTCCATATAACTACATAAAAAGATACACTCTCCTTATGTATGAATGTTGACTAGAACTGTCACTGCTGTTGTGTCCATAGCACGGCACTTGCATTCAGAAGCATGACATGATTTTCAGTCACGTTCATTCTTTTAACAGGAAGTTTTGACATTCGACTGGGTTTAAAGCACAAGGCAGGGATTTTGTGACGTTTTATTCACTATCATGTAGAAACAGATGCTTGCCACCTGTGTTTGGTCAGCATTGCTTTGTCTTTGATGATCCAGTGTGAATTTCCAGTGAATTTTATTGTCCCTTAACTCTCACTTTATTTTTAAAATTTACTCTATTAACTATTAGGCTGGGCTCAGAGATTCACATCTGTAATGTGCCTTTCTTTTTCTTGAGACAGAGTCTCACTATGTCACCTTCAGTAGAGTGCAGTGGCATTGCAACTTATAGCAACCTCAAACTCTTGGCTTGAGCGATCCTCTTGCCTCACCCTCATGTAGCTGGGACTACAGGAGCCCAGCCCAATGCCCACCTAGTTTTTCTATGTTTAATAGACATGGGGGTCTCGCTTTTTGCTCAGTGTGGTCTTGAACTCTTGAGCTCAGGTGATCTACCTGCCTCAGGCTCCCAGGGAGCTAGGATTACACGCTGAGCCACCATGCCTGGCTTAGATGCATAGAAATTTAAAATGTTAAATTCAAGAGAGCTTCTCCAGGAAAGTCCCAAGGGCCTCACTTAGCTGGTCAACTTACACTCAGAGCACTAATATTCATGTCTTTTTCTCCTTTATTCCCCCTGGGCCATTTTCTTCCTCATCACCTTATTCTAATTAATATAATTCCCCAAAAAAAAAAATGACCAAAGTTTGTTTTCTTTATTTGACTTCTGGATATTTAAATTTTCCATCCTTCTTCCCTTTTGAAGCCTTTCTTTTTAATCTTGGTTAGGGATTCTTTGGACTTGTAAGAATGCAGTGCTTGTCCAGAATAATCAGGACACTCAGTAAATAGGTTTAATACAGAATCACTAAAGATTACAAAAGCAACAGGTTTTAGTTGTAAAGAAAAACACACATGTGGATACACACACCCACACACACACACCCACACACATGGATAGACATTGCGTTTATACACACAGACCTCGCAGGAAGATAAATAAACATCAGCATCATTGGTCACGTCTGGTGACTCAGAGGGTCAGGAGAGAGCACATAGGATGGGGAGGTCCTTTTTTTACTTTGTTGCCCTTGTTTGAGTGCAGTGGCCTCACAGCTGACAGCAACCTCAAACTCTTGGGCTCAAGCTATTGTCTTGCCTCAGCCTCCAGAGTAGCTGGGATTATAGGTGCCTGTCCCAATGCCTGGCTATTTTTTTTCCTTTGGTTAGAGATGGACTCTCAGTCTTGCTTGGGCAGGTCTCAAACTCATGAGCTTGAGCACTCCACCCACCTCAGCCTCTGAGAGTGCTGGGATTGCAGGTGTGAGCCACCGTGCCCTGCCTTGGCATGTCCTTTCTTACCATTTTCTTTAAATTTTTATTTTTTCCTTGTGGTATAATTTAAGCCGACTTTCATGACTTTTAATTTGATATCTTGATGATGCATTATTTAATTAAAATTAAAAAAAGACCCACAATTTTTCTATACCAAGGAAAGGTGAGTAAATAATACCAAGATGAAAGCAGGGCCGAGCATCCCTTGGCACAGTGGGCCCCATGCATACAGAACCAAACACGTTCAGGAATCCCGGGAGATATGCTAATTTGCAGAAGGAAAACACCTGCAATCCAGCTTGGATTATATCTGTATCAATGACTATGTGTTTGGAAATATGTTTTCAATAATTTTTTAACAGAGGAAGTACCCACGGAGGCAAAAGGGCCTGTGACGGTGACATCACTGACAGCAACTGGGCAGCGGTACAGAAGACCCTCAGGGGAAGTGTGCTGAGGGAGAGAATCCTGACTTCAGAAGGCGTCTGCCGTAGGAGTCCATTTCTACATTCTAGAAATGGAAAGCAGCAGGGACAGAAAGTAGATCAGAGCTCATCTAGGGCGGCCTGAGGGAAGGAATTGGGGGGAGGAATCAGAAAGGGGCGTCCGGAGGCCTTTATGGCAGTGAGATTGTTTATATTGATTGTGGGGATGTTTTCCAGGGAGCATAAAGTATCCAAGTGTGTCTAATTGTACACTTTATGTATGGTCATGTGATTGTGCATCAGTTATCCTTTAGTAAGAAGAGATTAAGAGGGGACAGCCAAAAGTACAGGTATGGACGCCGCAAACTCACACAAGGGTGACTTAGATGGGAGACCTCCTGGAATCAGGAAGAGGATGGGTGAGCTGGAACTGCCACCTTAGCCCTTAACTTCCTTACAGAAAGATTCTGTATATCAAGCTGATAAAGAGCAGGGTTTTCTGTTTCCTTGGGGACAATTTTTCTAGAAATAGCTTGCTGTGAGTGACTTTGATGACAGAAGGAGAGGAGCCTCCACTCCCAGGTGGCACCTGTGGGTTCCGCTGTGTCCAGGGTGGCAGCAGCAACAGCAGCAAAAACCACAGGCCAGACTTGAGCAGCAGCTGCCGGGTGTTCACTCTCTTAAGGGGTGAGAAGGGGGTTTTTGTCGTACTTCCCCGTGGGTCTGGGGCACTGTGGGAGCACGCAGGCTGCTGTCATAGGACTGACAGAAATAATCAGCCTCATCTTCACTCTGGAGTCCTCTGATGGTCAGGGAGCCTGAGCTGCCAGACTTGGAGCCAGAGAATGTGTCAGGGACCCCCGAGGGTCTATTGCTGTTACCATAGATGATGAGTTTAGGGGCCATTCCTTGGGGCTGCTGGTACCAGTGCACATTATACCCACGCCCAATGTTACTGCTGCTTCCCAAGCAGGAGATGGTGACCGTCTCCCTCGGGGATCCAGACATCGATGGTGGCTGAGTCAGCACAGACTGGGCCCAGGACCCTGGAAGGGGGAGAGACACAGACATGGTGATTCTGGGTCTGGAGAGAAGAGGAGAGAGCAGGGCCCCAGGGTCTCCCCAGGGCCCTTCCCCTGCCCCAAGTCTGGTGACCTGTGCAGTGAGCCAGGAGGGTGAAGAGGAGAGGGGACCAGGCCATGGTGGGGACTGTCCTGAGTGCTGCCTTCTGTGCCCACAGCTGAGGCAGAGCTCCCCGACGTCTGCCCATCCCCTCTTCATACCCTGAGAGGGTAGGCCCCATCTTCCATGCAAATGACTCTCCAGCTTTCTGACCCCACCCTGGGTCCTGATCAGGCCCCTCTGCCTGGCAATATCAGGGGCAGGGCTGTGAGGTCCCAGGGGGTGGGGTGGTCACAGCTGTGACCCTGAGCAGAGTGCACCAGGCACAGCAGGTAGCTGATCCCAGGTCTGCTCACCCCAAGACCCCTCAGGGACAGGCCTCCAGCTCCCCCTGGTGCCCAGACCCTGCTGATAAACCATCATGTGACAAAGTGACCCCAGTCTCCCAGAGCCAGTCCTGTCCCTGCACTGGTCTGTCCACTGCCCCCCTGACTCAGGACCAGGCTGGCAACTCCTCCTGTGTCCTCCCCATTTGCTCAGAGAGTCTTCATGCTCTATGGGGCTCCTCAGGGTGAATGTGTCCCTGGCTTGCTGGGCTGTTGTTTTGTCTTGACCGAGGTGGGGTCTCAATACACAGTCCTTATAGGTCAGACTCAGGTGCAGAGCAGTGACAGGCTCCCATGGGCACCCTTTCCTGGCTGTACTTGAAGCCACGTTCTTTCCTCTCAAGTGATTCCTCTCTGGTGGCCAGAGTTCTCCTCCATCTGTCATTGAGGACAGGGAGTGATCTTCTCTGTAGGAATGGGAAGGTGCTAGGGGCAGCTGAATGTGCATTCCAGAGAGTTCTTCAGTGGGAATCTTTACTGTGTCTACTTCCATTCACTGGGACACAACAGTCATCACTGCACTCTGACTGGTAACTGAGCTAGTAATCTGTTACAAGCACAAAACACAGTATAAGAGACTTAGTGACATTATTTGCAGTATTTTATTTAGGACCAGTCATGGTGGTAAACACCCTAACATTGGAGATTTAACAAGGTAAAAGTATAAATTATTTGACCTGATCACAGAGTAGCCTGATTTGTTATTTGTTAGGAATACTAGCTCCAGATAGAGAGTGAAGGAGAAAATATGGTTTGTACTCAGGAATGAATGCTGTCAATCTGTTTTTTTTATTTTTATTTTTGAGACAGAGTTTCACATTAACACCCTTGGTAGAGTGTGGTGGCATCACAGCTCACAGTAACCTTAACTCCTGGGCTTAAGCGATTATCTTGTCCCCACAACCCAGGTTGCCTTGAGTACAGGAGCCCTCCACAATGCCCGCCTATTTTTAGAGAGGGGGTCTTGCTCTGGATCAGGCCAGTCTGGAACTAATGAGCTCAATGAATCCACCTGCCTTGGCCTCCCAGAGTGCTGAGATTACAGGCGTGAAGCACTGTGCCCCGCCAGGCAATCTGTGTCATAATGAGAAAACAAATTTAATCTCTGTCCTGAAAAAACATGCTCTTTATATTGTTTTGTCAAAAAATAAATCTTCCGCTAAGAGATAATCCCATTTCCTAAAATTCTAAGGAGGATAAAAGGTTTATGTGTGATTAGGACAGTTCTCAGTCTATGCAGCAGACTGTTACCATGTTTTATTTTGGGAGGTGACCTGCCTTAGAGAAGGACAGCAGCACTGTCAGCTTGACATCTTGTTGATGAGTTTGTCACACTTTGGTCTCATCACTGTGATTACTGTGAAATGTTTAATGCATGATGTTTTAAAGAGGTTAATGAATATCTAAAACACTCACCTAAATAAAATAGGTCCATATATCTCTGGAAAAAGATTCATTTTACTTATATATGAATGCTGAACATAACAGTCATTGCTGTAGTGTTCACAAGCACAATTCTTGAATATATTTACATTAATAAGCATAATATTATTTTCAGTCATGTTTATTCTTTTAACAGGAAGTTTTGACATTTGACTGTGTTTAAGAACTCAGGGATTTTGTGACATTTTATTTATATAGAAACAGGTTCTTGCCACCTGTGTTTGTTGGCATTGATTTGTTTTTGATGATGCAGTGTGAATTTCCAGTGAATTTTATTGTCCTTTCAATCTCGCTTTATTTTATTTATTTATTTATTTTTTGAGACAGAGCCTCAAGCTATCCCCCTGGGTAAAGTGCAATGGCATCACAGCTCACAGCAACCTCCAACTCCTGGGCTCAAGCGAGTCTCCTGCCTCAGCCTCCCAAGTAGCTGGGACTACAGGCACCCACCACAACGCCCAGCCATTTTTTGGTTGCAGCCATCATTGTTGTTTGGCGGGCCCAGTCTGGGGATTTGAATCCGCCACCTTAGGTGTATGTGGCTGGCGCCTTAGCCGCTTGAGCCACAGGCGCCGAACCCAATCTCACTTTATTTTTAAAATTACTGTATTAGGCCGGGCTTGATGACTCACACTCATAATCTATTTTTTTTGTTTCTTTTTCTTGAGACAGAGTCTCACTGTGTCACTCTCAGTAGAGTATCATGGCATCATAGCTCACAGCAACCTCAAACTCCTGGACTTAAGTGATTGTCTTGCCTCATTCTCCCGAGTAGCTGGAATTACAGGCACTCACCACAACACCTGGCTAGTTTTGTTTTGTTGTTGTTGTTGCAGTTATCATTGTTGTTTGGCAGGTCTGGCCCAGGTTCGGACCTGCCAGCCTTGGTGCATGTGGCTGGTGCCCAAGCTGCTGAGCTAGAGGCACTGGGCCTCACACCTGTATTCTTAGCTCTCTGGGAGGCCGAGATGAGTGGATTGCTTGAGCTTACTAGTTTGAGAGCAGCTTGAGCAAAAGTAAGACCCCATTTCTACTAACAAATATAGTAAAATTAGCTGGGCATTGTGGGGGGCACCTGTAGTCCAGTTCCCAAGGAGGATGAGGCAAGAGAATGTCTTGAACACCAAAGTTTGAATTTTCTGAGAGCTATGATGATGCCATGGCACTCAACCCTAGGGCAACAGAGTGAGACTATGTCTCAAGAAAAAAAAATTATTCTATTTATTATTATTTTACAGATAGTATCTCTCTCTACATGCTGGAGTGCAGTGGCAGATCATAGTTCATTGTAACCTTGAACTCGTGGCTTCAAATGGTCTTCCTGCCTCAGCCTCCCAAGTAGCTGGGACTGCAGGTACATGCCATCATATGTAGCTAAGTTCTAAAATATTTTTTTGTAGAGACAGGGTTTTCCTATGTTGTCCAGACTGATTTAGAACTCTTGGCCTCAAGTGATCCTTCTGCCTTGGCCTCACAAAGTGCTGGAATTACTACTCTCGCTTGAATAAACAGGGCTTTACTTCAGCTGAGCACCCTCTCTCACATAGGGCAAGGCTGCCTGTGGTCTCCTCTGAGCCCGTGGGCACTTTCCTTAGTGGTATTTGCCCTCAGCTCTCGGGCTGAGGGCAGAGCAAGGACTTGGTGCATGGGTGAATCTCTCCCAGTTCAGGCGCCTTCTAGGCCCAGTACCATGTGGCCAGTACGGTGAAAGGCAGGTCTGCGTTTGGCAAATAATTTTGAGTACTTATCTTGTGTTTGGTGCTTTGTTTGGCAAAGGATGTACAAGGCTGAACTAGACAGCTTGTTCCTGCCTCCCTGGGGAGCTGCCTCTCGTGTGGGCACATGAGGGTTTGAGTCACACCTGGGTATCCCTTCTTCTCCTTCACCCTTGGGGGCAGGTGGCCAGCAGGGCCGCTACTGCACTCAGGGGCCCGGAGAGGAGGGAGGTTGGTAGGATCACAGGGCAGGAGGGAGGAAGGAAAAATGCACACCTGAGGAGCATCTGTCACTGGAGGGACTCGCAACGTGTTCCTCAAACAACCCCACCATTCACCTGCCATCTCAACTAATTCCATCTCAGATGAGTTGTCCACTCCAAGTCAGGTTATACTCTGAGCTTTCAGGTGGATATGATGTTTGCAATCACACTATTCAACCTATTGTACCTGGGAGGGGCAGGTTTTGTTCCAGGCCACTCCCTGTGGCTCAGGCTCACACAGAGATTGCTGACAGCTCGGGGTTGTCCACTGAGGACCTCCAACCCCAGGGCTAGTGATTCTTTCCTTGAAAGGGGATCTTGTGTCACACAACTGTGTCCACCGCATGGGAGTGTGAGCGTGCACAGTAGACCACATTGACTGAAGCAGGCGACCCAGAGGTCCAGCTGTTCTTTATGAAGACTCACTCAGGGCCCTTTTTTCTGTATGATTTTTGCCCCTCCCCTTTTAGCCTCAATCCTGAGCTCTTTGGAGATGCTTTAGGCCAAATCTAGCATACAATTCAAGTGTATTTCCCTCGCCCTTACCCCCAGCACATCTGAAGATTCTAAATTTTCACTCTAAGTTAATTAGAAATCAGAGTACTATATATCTGTTTCTATTGTATTTTAAATGTTTTGGTAAAATATGTTATAATTATTTTCCCCTCCAGTATTCTTTGTTGTCTTGGTCTTCTACATTTTCAAATATGTCTTTGTAGCTCTTTAATGTTTTTTTTGGAAAGAAGAGCAAAAATAAATTACATGGGAAATTGTCTTGATTTGGAGAGGAATGAAGCTTGTCACTCTAACGTCCCCCCTGCGGCCTCTTACCCTGTGCCATCCACTCCCTCCCACCCCAGAGTGCTCTGGACACACTGTAGAGTCCTGTGGAGTCTCTGTGGGAACTAACAGTGCAGGAGGACCGGCCACGGCTCTTCTGCTTCTGTGACTCCGGGGTTGTCCTGCAACCCACATGGAGGAACCGTTTTGTTACACTGGATTAGGGAGAGAAGTTGGATTTTCTTAGTGTTAAACTTACATAAAATGTACATTTTGTATTATACTTTTAAAATTAGCCCAATGTTTTTGGAATTTTTAAGATTTTATTTATTTGTTTGTTTATTTACTTATTTATCTATTCTTTTGGAAGAAAGTTTGCCCTATTCTTGGGGCAAAAGTGTGCTTAAGGCCATATGAGAATGCCATTTGACAGTCACGGGGTCCCACTACTGGTAGCTAGCATGTGTACGTGGAGGCAACAAAAACCAGAATGGGGTACACTGCGGGTTTGTCATGGTGAGTTTTTAGAAAATTCTAAACAAGACTTTATTTGTTACAGAATTTTCTAAAATTTGGTGAGGGGGATGTACCATTTTCCTCTGTTTCCATTATGTTTCTAAAGCTTCCTATGTTCTGTGGCTGCTCACATGCAGAGACATAGAATCACTGTTGTGTTGTATCTCTATAAAGTCACCCTTGCTTCTTAATTAGACACCTGCCTGTCTGAATTTGGATTTTTTATGAGTGTGTGAGGGTGTATGTGTGTGTGTGTGAGTGTGCTTGTGTAACTTTATTTTCCACTTTTGTTTGTGTCTGTCCAATTGATAGATTTTTATACTGAGTTTCACACTATCATAAAATGATGGGTAAAAAATAAAATCTACTGGACCTTAGAACAATATATTCAAACATCTCTCTGGGTCCCTGAGGGTATTAGGCTCACAGGGTGAGGCTGAGACTAGGCGATTTTGTCTCACTTCCCAGTCCACATCTGCCGCTGTGGAAATGGTTGCTGTACCACAGGGCACAGTAATAGTGGCCTGGTCCTCAGGCTGGGCCCATGTGACGGCGAGGGCAGCCTCATCTCTGAGCAGAGAGCCTGAGAAGTGGGCCGGGAACCCTGGGTTCTGCTGGCATCAAATATCAGACCCCGGGGTGACTGGTAGGGCTTCTGTTGGACCCAGCAGGCATAGTTGCTGGTGGTCACGGCCCCAGTGCTGGAGCCACAGGTGAGTGTGACCGTGCCTCCAGGGTTCGTGGACAGGGAAGTTTCCTGAGTCACCACAGCCTGGGAAGTGGCTCCTGAAAACAGGCGAGAGAACAAATGTTCAGGAGAAAAGGCAGCACGAAGGTGCAGAGTCGCCTTCCCCATGCCCAGCCCAGAAAGTCCCCCTGACCTGTGCAGTGACCAGAAGTGTGAGGAGAGGAGCCCAGGCCATGGTGTAGACGGCCCAGGGCTGAGCTGTGCTGGACTGTTCCAGAGTCAGCCCCACACTCTCATTGTAACTCCTTACACCGTGGGGGCGGGGGGGGGGCAAGGCTGTCATGCAAATGACCCCTCCTAAGGGGCACTCGGTAACTTGGCCAGGAGACAGTTACTGAGTTTCACCCATCAGTGACTATGTGTTAATGGGACGGGGCCAGGAGGACCATTTCCCAGCCCATCTTCCTGCTCTTCCAGGGGCCCCGCCCGCAGCGCCCTCTAGTGTCCGAAGTGAGCCCATCACTGAC
>NW_003852696.1:607816-621315 GCF_000181295.1 Otolemur garnettii
TGGCTGTCCCCAGCCCTTGTCCATCTGAGTGTCACACACCAGCATGCTGGTCTGTGCAGTGGAGACACCTCCATCTGTTCTCTAGGTTGAGCCCCATGGAGAGAGGACCTGGGGCTGCAAAGGCCACATACACCAAGGTCGGTGTGTTGAAACCCAGCCTGGGCTACCTAAGGGAACAATGACAACTATAACAACAACAACAACAAAAATAGCTGGGCGTTGTGGCAGGTGCCTGTAGTTGAAGCAAGAGATTAAGCCTAAGAGTTTGAAGTTGCTGTGAGCAGTCTCCCCAGGGGGATAGCTTGAGACTCCAATAACAGCACAATAACAGCACAAGCTCTTCTTTATTGAGCTATCAAAGCACCCAGAATGTGGCGATTTTGAACTTCAGCATATGCCAGGCTGTTAACCTCTGCTGGAAGTGTTCCCAATGCCTACGTAGTGATGTTGAGCTCTTGTTCTATTACCATGGAGAGATTTTTGATTGCTCTTTCAATTTTCTTAAGTTCCAAAAGCTAGATAAAGGATCTTGAGGATTGAAAAGAACTTTGAGTTATGATATACAAGGGGATTTCAGATAATCTTTTACATTTTGTATGTTTATAAGGTGCAACCTTATGAACAACAGAGCCCAAGTTTGTAATTTGACTGGCATTTAAAGTGAAGTACTTGCTTACAGAGGGTGTCAGATAACCCTCCAAGGGTTGAGTACTGCTGATCTAGATGTTGGCATAAGCAGCAATCAGGTTGATTAGTTAGTGTGGCCTGGTTTAAAGGGGTGCCAGTCTGCACTTGACCTACTGAAGAAATAGTAAGGGTTAGCAAGAGTAAGTCATGGTTTGAAAGAAGAGTCATAGTGGAAGATAAAAAGAAAAGAGGGGAGAGGGGGCAGCACCTATGGCTCAGAGGAGTAGGGTGCCAGCCCCATATGCTGGAGGTGGTGGGTTCAAACCCAGCCCTGGCCAAAACTTGCAAAAAAAAAAAAGAGAGAGAGAGAGAGAGAGAAAATGGGATAGATTGAGGCAACCTTCACTGAGTTTCTAATGGGTAATTTCTGAAAGTGGAGGGGGATAACTCTTTTAAAGAGAAGAGTTATTTTAAAAGGGTTTTAAAGGGCACCTGTGGCTCAGTGAGTATGGCCCTGGCCCCATATACCGAGGATGGCAGGTTCAAACCTGGCCCTGGCCGAACTGCAACCAAAAAATAGCCAGGCATTGTGGTGGGCGCCTATAGTCCCAGCTACTTGGGAGGCTGAGGAAAGAGAATCATCTAAGCCCAGGAGTTGGAGGTTGCTGTGAACTGTGATGCTAGGACACTCCACCAAGGGCAATAATGGGAGACTATGTCTCTACAAAAAAAAAAAGTGTTTTAAAGAGTGTTTAATACCCCCTGACTATTGCAGGTTTTTAAGGCAAGGAATAAAGATTTATTTATTTATTTTTTTAGCCATTTTTGGCAAGGGCTGGGTTTGAAACTGCTGCATATGGGATCAGGGCCCTACCCTTTTGAGCCACCGGTGCCACCCGGGAAAATAGATTTAAATGAGGTTTCTTGATCCATGATCTTGGGAATAGCTATTTTGTGAAGTCATCTGCTTCAGGAGCCTAGGGATTGATTGGCCCTGGAAATCCTTACTTCCAGGTCACCTGTAGGAGTTGTCCTGCAACTGTCTCAGCATATTCTGGCAAGGCTCATGTGAATCCAGGAGGGCTTTTCCTTTACTTTCATGGCAGTATAGGTGGTCAGTGGTATTTCATAAGGGCCTTCCCAGTGGGGTGACCCTGCATGTTACTTCTAAAATCTTTGATGTTTATGTGATCTCTTGGTCAAACAGGATGACAAAGCCTGTCAGCTGGGGGAGGCCATGTTCTATTTACCTGTTGATGATATGCTTCAAGCATATTAGTTAGCATCTCTAGGTAGCTGATTGTCGTATAAAATTAATTGTTCCTTTTAATCTTCACAGTGTTCAAAAATAGGTTTTTGAGTACAAAAATAGGTTTATACATGCCAGATAGGCATGGTATGATAGAACACTGTGGTTTTTTTTTTTTTTAAAGGGATTAATCCATGACTTCTAATTGGGGTATTTCAGATTGTATGAGGGCCATAGGTAATGTTTTTGACTATTTAAGTTTAGTATCTTGACAGACTTTTTCAAAATTATTTTTGTTTTTAGATTTTTGCATTTTACTTTCCCTGAGGATTGGGGTTGTCATGGGTATAAAATTTAAATAAGTATCCTAGAGTCTTTTTTTTTCTTTTATTGAATAGTAACTGTGTACATTAATGCACTTCTGGGGAACAGTGTGGTGTTTTCACAAACAATCCGAAACACTTCCATCAAACTGGTTAACATAGCCTTCACGTAATTTTCTTAGTTATTGTGTTAAAACGTTCATATTCTACTCATACTTGTACCCTTGTAAGATGAACCACAGAAGTGAACCCTCAAATCCCCCTCCGTCCCCCTTCCCCGTATCCTTAGGTTGTTATTAGGTTATAGCTTTCATATAAAAGGTATAAATTAGTTTCATAATATCCTAGAGTCTTTGTAAGCAAGTGTTTTAAAATGAGTCCCCTGATTTGACTCAATCTAGACAGGAATATTAAAACTTGAGATAATGTCAGGTACTAATTTTTAAACCACTCTTGTAGTACCAGCATATGTAGTGAAACATTTAGTCTATTCCTTAAACAATAAACAACAGTGAGAAAAGCTTAAACTGGAAGTAAATCTGTAAAATCAATTTGTAGTGTCACAAAGGCAATTCTGGTCTTTGGGGGCTCCCTAAAGAGTGTAGGCCTCTTCCAGAGATTTGGTGAATTTTACGAATAGTACACAGGGAAATAATTTGGTCAGAGACTTTATAGATCCTAGAGCTGTGGTTCTCAACCTTCCTAAAGTCGCCACCCTTTATACAGTTCCTGTGGGTCATGACCCTGCTGTCTTAGAGCAATATCATGTGTATGTGTATATATATATATATATAATTTTTTCTTAATCATCCCCCAATTGCACATATCTCCATAGGATGAGAGATCATTGCAACTCAAAGACTTCAAAGGGGACCAGGGAGTCTGCCCAGTTTAATCTGCCACTTACCTGACACGATAAACTCCAGTTTTTACTAAGAATTTTTACTAGTTGACTTCTAAATATTACCATTTAAAAAAAAATTCAGACTTAATTATTGTTTTTCGGATTTAATTTTTGAACTATTTTACTGTTTTAAGAAATCACCAGCAGTAGCAGGCCGGCCAATGGCGGGCAGGGCATTGTAGGACCAGGGGACCGGGGACAGGGAATGGACAAGCAGGGCAGGGAGCCGGGTTAGGCCTGAGGGGCCATCCCGGGATCGGGGAAGAGCAGGCAGAGTCACATCTTCCCGGTCTCAGGGAGGCCGGTGCACCCCCGGCGCCAGCGCGCTCTCCTGCCACGTCGCCTGTGCCAGCGGCCGGCTGTGGAGGCCCTGGCTGGGTACTCAGAACCCGCCTGTGTGGGAGCTTGTCGTTGCCTCCCCTTCCAAGAGTTTTCTTGGAGACTTTTTCAGTCCAATTTGCGAGACTCTTACTGTCCTTAATGGTGGAGAAACCAGGAAAATGGAGAAATGAACACTGAAGATGCCAAAGTGGAAAAACACTGGGTCTTCTAGGATGGAGAATCTGTTTCAGGGAAGGTAAACGTAGCCTTTTAGCAACCTGGAAAGAAGCTAGAGCACCAGGGAATTAGAATTGAATTTGGAGGTCAAATTGAACTTTTCAATGACAAGAGTAATACTCATGAATTTGTAAACCTAGTGAAAGAACCAGCCCTCCCTAGAGAACTGACTCAGACCACAAGTTAGGATTTTGCATTTATGCAAGTTGAAAAGCCATCAGAATCTTACATGGGTACTAATGTCTGCTTGAGGTATTTTCTTTAAGTGACAATAGTAAGAAGACTGACAGATTTGGTAAAAGAATATGATCTTATTGGTCACCAGCTTGCCACCTATTCAGATGTTAAACTCTTATCAAGATGGAAGTGGGCATTGAAGATTGTCCACATAGAGAATTTGAATATAATGAATCAAAGTATCATGTAAAGGATGTGATTATTCTATTAGTAAGAATAAAAATATAACATGGAGTTACAACTGATCAAAATAGAGATAACAGGAATTGGACCCAGTACCACAATGGAAACAGAAACAATTGCCAAATGAGAAACAATGGACGGTGCACCAGTACAAGACTAAACAATTCCAGTGAGACTATTTTTACCAGGATATGACCCAATTCCAACAAGGAGAGATGTGAACAAAAAGTTTTCAGTAAGATACTTTTTGAATTTAGTGCTTGTTGATGAGGAAGACAGAAGGTACTTCAAGCAGCAGGAGATCGTTTTATGGAGAAAAGCTCCTGAAAAACTAAGGAAACAGAACAAACTTTGACTAGAGATTTGAATCTCCAGAATCACAAGCATCTGCTGAACAGCCTGAAATGTGAACTGAATAGGAGAAAAGAAGAAAAACAAAAATCTGTAACCGTTGAGATTAAGTTCGCAGGTTAAAGATGGTTGCAGCACATGGGGTGGGAGCTGGGGGGTGAGGGAAAGGCCCAAACTCCACATATATTAGTCTTCCTTTATGTTACAGTGCTGCATTTATTTTATGATGTGACAAAATGTTCTTCATGTATATACATTTTCAAAAGTACTTTCTTTGGAACACTGGAATTGTCTTAAGCTGCCTTTTTTTTTTTTTTTAATGCACACTTTGATTTGATTATAAGCAGTCAGGTATGCATCAGCATAAATATTAAAGATTTTCATGTAAGTTGGTATATATAATTTTGCTTTTTTTCTGCATAATGTTAATTAGAAATCCGTTTCTTCTCTCTTTTAATGCTAATGATTACCTCTTATTCTCAACCTGTAAAAATTTAAAAGTTTTGTGTTCAAATGAAATTAGAATATCTGAGTAGCCCTTACATCCTACAAAGATTTAAAACATGGGATCTCAATATTTTGAGAACTACATTTGTTTTTACACGTGTTTGAGAAATGCATACAGAGTGTCTCACTGTGAGTGTTTCTGAGTACCAATCCATGGCTTCCTGAATTTTACCCTTTTTGAAGTCTTCTGTGGTATGATTATTAAACTTTTCCCCAAGGCATTGTGTGGCATGTCATTGTGTCTGCCTTTTTATTTATTTATTTTTGGAATATGAAGTCACTGTTTTGCTACTGTATGTTTTCTGCAATGTGGAGTTGACTTCTGTTGGCATTTTGGAATTTGTTAGATTTAATTTTTCTAAAAATACTTTGAAGCACACATATATATTTCAACTTCAGGAATCTTTTTGCCATGGGAATGCAAATATTTTCTTAACTTTACAAATTTATTCTTTACTTTTCAGGAGAAAATTGAGGATAGGGGACTCAGGAGGACCTGTAAAGCATGCAGTTATTAGATCTGGACAACTTCATGCTTATGAAACTAAAACTTTGGCTAACTCAAACTCACACTTAAACTTCATCCAGTCTTTTAATTTTTTAAACACTAAATTCTTTTGTTTAAAAGTCTCTAAAAAAGGTTGCAATCATCTGTTCATGTGCATGGAGTCTGATCTCGGATTCACTACATGTGGCGTACAGGAAACAAAACGAGGTCTGCTGTATGGAAACTACTTCAACTTATGGTTCATTGGTTTTTGTACCAACATTTTTTATACGGTTCAGTACAGGTCTTGTTGGTTAACCTTACTTTATGAATAAGCTAAATAATCCAAATTATACTTCCTAATCTTGTTTTAGTATTATGGCACTTGGATAAAGTGGTCGGTAACCAACTTCTTGACTGGCAAAAACTTCTACGTACCATGTGCTGGAGCATCTCCTTTAAATGTGGGTATCTATGAATAGTGATTTTTTCTTCATGGAAGTGCCTACTCAGAGATACAAAATTTTAAAATGCCAAATATTTTTTTTTTAATTTTTTTTTTTAATTTCAACTTTATTACTTAGAACGCTTTTTTTTTTTTTTTATTACTTCTTCCTCCTGTAGTGTTTTCGTGCCCCCCATTGGCTGGAATCACAAGGTCCGGCTGTCTCGTTGTCCTGTTGTTGTTGTAGAGATGGGGTCTCACTCTGGCTCGTTTGGCTCAGGGGGGTCTTGGCTGGTCTCGAACCTCTGAGCTCAGGTGATCCACCCGCCTCGGCCTCCCATAGCGCTGGGACTACAGGCGTGCGCCACCACGCCCGGCCTTAAATGCCAAATATTTTTATGGTCACTTGCTTGTAGTAATCTAGAAAATATTCAAAGAGATTTTGAAAACCAATTGTATTTAACCAGCCTCAAACTGTGCAGCATTATGTATACTAAAGAATTTGAAAAGAAATCACCAGCTAGGCAACAACCTCTAGTAGGGTTTAATTTAATTATCAATTTTAATTTTATTGTAGACTTATTTTGGTTTCTGTTACTATTTAAGACAGGATTAAACTTAAAAAAATAAAACCTCAAAATTCAAAAACACAGGTCTGTGGTAGCTTGGAATCTTAGAGAGAATTTGCCCAAAGACTTCAGTTGGAGGGAGAGAGTGACCAGGTTCAACAGGTATCTTATCTGGACTTTTGGTGTGTAGCTCTCTGTTTCTGGAAGACTTTGGATGTTCTATCTCAGAATCTACATTTGATAAAAATTAAATTTAACAGAGTTTAACTGAGCAAAAGCTATTTCATAGGTTAGGAATACCCACGGACATGTTAGTTTTCTAGTTAAAGTTCTGAAAGTTTGCTTTTAGTCTCATGGCATTTAATCTCTAAAGTCATCAGAAATTTGAATTTGAAGGTGGCACCTGTGGCTCAAGCAGTAGGGCGCCAGCCCCATATGCCAGAGGTGGTGGGTTCAAACCCAGCCCTGGCCAAAAAACTGCAAAAAAAAAAAAAGGAAATTTGAATTTGAGAGAACTTGCCTTTTTTTTTTTTTACTATTTTTCTTTCCCTTTTTTTGTTGAAACAGAGTCTCATTATGTAGCCCTTGGTAGATGCCATTATGTGGCATCACAGAAACCTCCAACTCTTGGTCTTAAGAGATTCTTTTGCCTCAACCTCTTGAGTAGCTGGATCTATAGGTGCCCGCCACAATGCCTGGCTATTGTTTTGTTGCAATTGTCATTGTTGTTTGACAGGCTTGGGCTGCGTTTGAACCTGCCAGCCCCCACGTATGTGGCCAGTGCCCTAGCCACTGACCTTTTCCTATTTTTATTCAAGGACAAAATTTGGATTTAGTTAGTTATAAAAACACTTTCTGGGATGAATTAAAGTTATTACTGACAATGTACACTAAGACAGACCAATACTTTATAATATTGGAACATACATATGTAAATATAATTCACAGAAAATTAACTACAATTTCATATTTGATAATATTTCTTATACATTTTTAAAGAAGTCCATTATGTCTTTCTCAGACTTTCAGTGGTCTAAAGATTTTAAAACGATTAAAATTAGAGTTTTGATTTTGGAAGGTTTGTCAATTATTAAAGTCTTAAAACATTTGTTCAAACAGGATTACAAGCCAAAAGATTCCAAAAGCAATACATGGTTAACTGGATCACAAGAAAATTCCCTCACAAATTTTCTTTTATGAACTTTATTCAATTCTGCACAGATAATTTACAAATATTCTAAACTTTTTGGTTTTCTCTGCCCTTCATTTTCTTAAATAACCATTCTGTTTCAGGACAAAATTTGCTGCATAAGATTCTTTTATCAAACAATGCCATTTTCCTTTTTGTCTAATTTTTCTTACTCTTAAAAAAAATCACTTTTCACAGAACAGGATCACAGTGGACTATAAAGTTATTTATTCACTTGGCTAAACTGATAATTAGAAGGTTTAAAAGATGAGAATCTTATTTTTTTTTGACAAATATTCAGTTTCTCAAGCAATCTAAATAATCAAATTATTACATTTTACAAATGAGGGAGATTTTGTGGAATATAACACTGATCCAGTTTTTCTACATAGGGCTGGACAGGGACCCCCCCCCCTCCTTTTATGGGTGTGGCACATCTCTGGACTCTAGTAAGGTTATGAACCAAGTAGCCTGCAACACTTCTGGGCAGTTCTATCTTGAGTAGGGAGCATACACCCCAGTCCTTTCCCCTGAGGAAAAAATCTGCCAAGACCTAACAGCCTTGCCCCAGGGAAGGGACTGCATTTATTTATTTGCTAATACATTCATTAAGTTTGTAAAGGTGTTTTTCATCTACCAAGTTTTGGCTAAAATTTCACTTAAGGCCAATATTTACCCCTAGACAGAGGACTCATATAGGACACCTCTGACTTGGGTCTCCTTCATGAAGCTCTGGTGCTCTCCACTCTCTCTTCGTGCCCCTCTGTCTAACAATATCTTACTTTATCACTGATCTGTGGCTCATGGGCTCACTTTTTGAATTTCCATGACCAAGGGCCCATAGCAGAAGAATTTCTAGTAACAACATGACTTTATGCTTTTAAGTTACTAAAAAATGTTCTGGGCTTGGTGCCTGTGGCTCAAGCGGCTAAGGCGCCAGCCATATACACCTAGGGTGGCGGGTTCAAATCCCCAGCCTGGGCCCGGCAAACAACAATGATGGCTGCAACCAAAAAATGGCCAGGCATTGTGGCGGGCGCCTGTAGTCCCAGCTACTTGGGAGGGTGAGGCAGGAGACTCGCTTGAACCCAGGAGTTGGAGGTTGCTGTGAGTGTGATGCCATGGCACTCTACCCAGGGGGATAGCTTGAGGCTCCGTCTCAAAAAAAAAAAAAATGTTCTGAAACCACAACATAGGCATCATTTCTGATGTCTTTTCCTTGTCTCCCTACGTTTCACATGGTCATGTGGCATCGAAGATTGCCACAAAGGACAGGACCTATGTTCTTTACCAGGTGCAGAGTTTAAGGCAGAAAACAGGAAACTGGAACATCTAGTTTCTCTCAGAATAGTCAGGGGGCAAAGTTGAAGCAGGGAAGGAGGGGCCGTGTTGTGTGAAAGTTTTTTCTGAGTGGTCGGTGATATAGGTATAGATTTTGTAGTGGAATAATTATGACATAAAAGGAGACTATTGGTTTGATGGCAGATAGTAAAGATCTTTATTTTTGTTCAGCTTATATGGCCTCTGCTGGATGAATATGTTGTTAATGAATATTCATATCATTACCTCACAAACATATGGTAAAAAACAGACTCACTTTTTAGTGAGACATATTCTTCTAAGTTATTTATTGTATTCAAAATTGTAGCTGTGAAGAAGCAGACTGTTAACTCCCTAGTCCACTTGTTGATAGATAAGAAAACTGCTGGGGGAAAAAAATGGCTGATTGTTTTTAGCCTCAAGCCATCTGGAGGCAGTATCTCAACCTTGTAAAACCACATATTAGAGATCCTGGCCACATGCCAGTATCCTGCCTGTACGCCCCCCTCCTGGTCTGGGCACAGGAATTTTACCTCCTTGGTGCCAAGCCATATGGAGTTCTGCCTCAGTCTCTCCTGAATTGTGCCAGGCAAGATTTGTACATGCTCATTCTCAGAAACGGCAGAGGCAAAGACATATATGCTTTTCACCTATATTTCCCCCCTCTTTTTCTGATGGTGGGCACTTACATTATTTATTATGAGAATAAATACAGTGCCATATCTCTCATTTTTCTTTTTAGCTTGAGTAACTCTTTTGTAAATTATATATAAAATTAAACATTAGATTAATAATAAAGTAAATGAGTCAACCAAGCTTTCAGTGAGTTCATTTATCTTCCATGATGGATTTAATTGTTTAATCCCATCTGCAATTCCTTGCAGAAAAGAGTCATTGTTACCTTCTCCAACTTACGTTGGAAAGTGGAATACACTTCATGCTGTAAATTTACAATTTCTGTAGTTAAATTTTTATGGTTTAGTAAGTGTTTTTAACCTTTTCCAAAGGGATTTTGGTTTTATTATACATTATAGGGGTAATATAAAAAGTTGTTACATTTTAATTATATTTAAGCTTAATTCCTTTTTTCAAGGTAATTAATTTATCTTCTAACATAACAATAGTTTGTTTTAAATCAGAAATTTTATTATACAATTTTGTATCAATTTGTTTTTCAGAAGTTTAAAGTCGCTAAGAGTTTTTATGTGAATTAGTTACAAATTCTTGGGTTTTAATATTTTGGGTTAATATAACTTCAGCAGTTGTTGAGGTTGTAGTGACAGGAATGATTCACATGATAGTAGTAATTAACAATCTAATGAAGCGTTTACTTTTCTTTAGGATTTGATCAGCCAAGAGTTGAAGTATTGAAAGGGCTGGTGAGTTCTGCCACTGTCTCATTAGGTTTACAGGAAGCCAAATGCCGGTACAAGCTCTCAGCAGATATAGCTATTTTTTAGAAGGATTAAAACTCACAGAATTCTTAATGCAAGTGAATATTTGACATTTTAAGCAAAATAATTTTTTTGTTGCTTTATTCTAGGAAATCTTGTCTTTTAATCATGTGAAAAGCAATTGTAAGTAAGCTTGTATATATCTTTTTTTTAAATTTTAAACTTTCTAACTATTTCTATTTTTATACTGCCTTTTAGTTTAAGCTTTTACTGGTTGTGAAGTTACCACTGCTTTTCACAAGTGATTTTGTGTTGGATTGGCAGCAATGCCTGGAGAAGGTGGTGAGAATCCACCATTTATTTAATGTGAAAAATAATTACTTAGTTATAGGATTTTATTCTTACTTATTCTCGTGAAGGCTAATTTAAGTCTGTATATTCATCTTAAAGCAATGAAGCTGATTTTCAATGTAGATAGGAGGACCAGTTACACCTATAGTGTAACTAAAGATATATGTGCCTTTCTTCTGGGGCTTAAACAGATCCATATTGTCGTAAAGACCGGGGAGCTAGGATGTTTCATTAATATAAACAAATATAGTAGATTCTAGCCAACTCACTCCACAGAGCAGTGGAGGGTTAGGAACAAAAGTTCAATATTCATATTTATGTTCTTTTGTAGGGACTGATAATAAAGCAATTATAACTAAAAATATGTTTACCGTCTTCATTTTCTGTTGAGTGCATCTTATCAGGGCTTGAGCTTCATGACATGTTTTTTATTTGTTTCTAAGTTACTGTAAGGTGCCAGAGTGTCTTTCTCTTCATCTTGGTATCAAGCTTAGTGTCTTTAGATTATTTATCACCATTTGGGTGCTCTTTTTTCTCTTCCCCATGATGGAAACACAAGTCCTCTGGACTGTGTCTGATTTTTAGATTTTTATTTGAAACTCAAAGTTGAGTATTTTTAATAAAAATATAAGCATAATTTTTCCTTTACCATATAACATTTGCAGGCACCCAAGTATTGGTGATATCTTTATAATATACTGGTTGATTCAATGGTGGGGAGGTAACAGTTATTTAATGTTTATGAGTTGGAGTTTCATCATCTTTATTTATATTTAAACAATTTAAAGTAAATAAAGCAGAAGATGCTTTTTGTTTAGGAGTAAAATTGTATTGTACTCCATTTTTTTCTGTTTTAACAACATTTCTTTAAATGTTTTATTTTGTTTTTCAATTATGGCTTGACCTGTGCTATTGTCGGGTATATTAGTAACATGCTTTATATTATGTAATTAAAACAATTTTGACATTTATTTGAGATATAAGTAGATTCATTGTTTGTTTTAATAGATGATAGCTTACCCATTAGTGAGAAAGCTTCTAACAAATGAGTAATAACTGTATTGGCTTTTTTTGGATGATAATATTAATGCCCAAGGAAAATGAGAATATGTATCTACCGAATGATGTATATGTTTTAATTTTTCAAACTCTGTAAATTGATTAACATTCATTTGCCATAATTGACTAGATGCTAAACTTTTGGGATTAACTCCTACAGGTAAATGTGGAACAATTTATGGTTGACAAATAGGGCAAGAGCAAACAATGGCTCTAGCCGTGGGTCAAGAAATATTTTTTTAAAGCTTTACCGTTACTATGATGTAATTTATGCTTTTGTTTAGCTGATAACACAGATTCTGTTAATTGATTGATAGTATTGTTCCCTTTACAGATTGCTCCAGGTAAATTACAATGAGATCTTACATGTGTTATGTAAATAAGATGGACTTTACTTCTTAATTATTGAAGAGTATTAAATAATAAAGTGAATTCTTCAGTATTAGTAGGCAAAGTAATTGTTTCTATTACTTGTGTAGAATATAACGAGTTGCTAATTATGTTTAGGTTTTGATTAGGATAATCTGTTAATAATATAATAGCAAACAATTTTGCTTTCTGCATTGACTTCTAAGGAGACTGTTGCACTTTATTTGTTTTCAAAGACATTCGTATTTATTTATTTTTTAAAAGCAAACGACAAAGACTGAGTATACCAGCTTTACTTTTTAAACCTAAGCGTAACATTACATATTTAAACAACTGTCAAAACTTACTAAGATGCCAGCATTCATACACAGCTAGAAATCATCCTTAATTTATAGTAAACCAGAAATGTGTTACCATTAATGTTGTAATATTTTTCACTACTAGATACTGAAAAAAACTGAAATTATTTCTATAGAAGATTCATCCTGCAGTGTTAACTTCACAGCAGGCTGACGCTACTTGGCTCAAGTTTCAGACACAATGGAAAAGCAGGTCCACGCCGGTGTTAGTGCACACTGTGTTCTACCACTACTGAGGAGTCAGGGCTCACCTGGAGGACGTTTAATAAAAAAGCAAAGTGCATACAGAAATTTACAACAATTTTAAAGACAAATAAATGGTCCTATTATGTGGTCCCAACAATAAACTCCAAAGTCTATGACAAATATGGCTCCAATGAGCGGTTTATAAATACTCAGATTAGGTACAGTGACACTGAAAGTCGAGTTCGTTTGAAATGTTCAAATAACGTTCCTGTTAATCCTCAAATGGTGCTTGCTACAGTTAACATTTCTGTTAAACGCCTGCCTTGAGTCACTTGTTATCCAAGCGCAGCTGCTCCTTACCATTTATTGTCAGGGACTTGAGCTGCCCGTCTTCCTCCTCAACTTCCACTCTTTCTTGACCATTCTCCACTATTCTCTTTGTAGTGATCTTTCTGTCATTAACTATTTTTGTAGAAGTCTATATAGACTTGAAGTTGCCCATCCCACCACCACCAAATGATGTGGAAGAGAATGAAGTGAGACCTCCATGATCCAGCGACCCAAATGAAGAAAATCCTGCAGGAAACCCGACAGAAAATCCTGTATTAGAAGAAGAAAATCGGCTTGGCGCCTGTGGCTCAAGTGGCTAAGGCGTCAGCCACATACACCTAAGGTGGGGGGTTCTGTTGGGTCCGAGAAAGCCTCCCAAATCAACCCCAACCGACAAACTCGAGACTCACTCTGATGTAAAGGGCATAAGATGAGATTTATTACAGACCCGGGGAGCCCGGGAGCCCCGGGCCTGGACTCTCCTGGCATGCAAGCCGAGGAC
>NW_003852696.1:621995-623127 GCF_000181295.1 Otolemur garnettii
CTTGGTTTCTGCTTCCTCGGAGACCCCTCTGATTCCCAATAAAGTCTTCAAATGGGTCTTCAAATAAGTCAAATGTAAACGGGTCCCTTCCACCAAAAAATTCCCTGAAGACATCCTCAGGCTTTCGGAATGTCAAGCCACAATCAAATGGATTGTCAAAATGACTTCCCCTTCCTCCTCCGTTTAATCCTTCTTTGCCATATTTGTCATAGATGTCCCGCGTTTTAGGATCCTACAACACCTCATACGCCTCAGCTACTTGTTTGAATTTTCTCTGCTTCTTCTTTCTTCTCGGGGTTTTTATCTGGGCGCCACTTAAGCGCCAGTTTTCGGTACGCCTTTTTAATATCCTCGGCTGAAGCCTGTCTCTGCCCGCCTAAAACTTCATAGCAATCAACCATGTTTTAAATAATTGTTGGTACAGGTCCGAGGACGCGGGCCACCGACGGCGGGAAGGAGGGAGGTGGCGGAGGCCCGGGGCTCCTCGCGGCTCCGCGCGGCTGCGCTGGTGGTGGCACATGCAGTGTTGCCCTTTCTGTGAAGCCAGACCTGAATATCCGGCTATTCTGTTTTATTAGCATCTGTATAAAATGTCTCTGCATTTTCAACAGGTTTTAATTTAACAACTTTAGGTAAAATTAAAGAAGTATTTTTAAGAAATTGAATTCTTTTATCTCATGGAAAATGGCTATTTACAATTCTAATATAATCTGATAAAGCAATTTGCCATTCAGTGTTAAACATTATCAAATTAGAAATTTCATTATTAGTTAAAGGAACTACAATTTTCTCTGGGTCCCTTCCAACTAGTTGTCTTAAATGTTGTCTTTCTTTTAAGATTACATATGCCATCTTGTGGACATATGTTTTCATTTTTTTATAAGCTTTATTAGGTAAAAAATACCACTCTATAAATGCTTTTTCTTGGACAATCAATCTTGTAGGAGAATGCATTGATGGAAATACATAAATAGAAAATTATTATTTTGAGAAATTTGGTTTAATTGAGCATCTTGAGTATGCCCCTCAATCCACTTTAACTCTTTTTCAGCTTCTGGAGTAAGTTTTCTAGAACTGTCTAAATCAGAATCTCCTTCTAGTAAAGCAAATAACTTTTTTTTTTTTTTTTTTT
>NW_003852696.1:623236-625136 GCF_000181295.1 Otolemur garnettii
GCCTCCCAAGTAGCTGGGACTACAGGCGCCCACCACCACGCCCCGCTATTTTTTTTTTTTTTTTTTTTGGGTTGCAGCTGTCCTCATTTGGCAGCCGGGCTGCAGTCGAACCTGCCACCTTAGGTGTATTTGGCTGATGCCTTAGCCACTTGAGCCACCGGTGCTGAGCCAGCAAATAAATTCTTAGGAGCATAATTGGGAATTCCCAAAGTTGGCCTAATTAAATTTATATCTCCTAATACTTTTTGAAAATCATTTAAAGTACAAAGTGAATCTTTTCTAATTTGAATTTTTTGTGGAATGATATTTTGAACAGTTATATGATATCCCAAATATTTCTAAGGTTCTTGACTCTGAATTTTATCTTTAGATATTTGAAGGCCATACTCTTCAAATTTAATACAAGCTAATTGAAATGATTTTTGTAAAGTATCAGAACAAGGATGAGATAATAATATATCATCCATGTAATGAAATAAAAGTTGTCTGGAAAAGTTTTTCTTAGCTTTTCTAAAGGCAGATGTACAAATAACTGACATGAAGTTAGGCTATTAAGCATTCGTTGGAGTAAGACATTTTATCTATATCTCTTGCTGGGCTTTTTATTATTCAAAGATGGAATTATAAACGCAAAGCGTTCTGCATCCTTCTCTTGCAGATGAATGCTAAAAAAATCTTTCAAATTAATAATAATAATTGGGTAATGTTTAGGTATTAACGTAGGATTTGGAATTCCTGGTTGCAAAGAACCCATGGGTTGAATTATAACATTTATTTTATGTAAATCAGTAACATTCTCCATTTACCTGATTGCTTTTTCATCACAAAGACTGGACTATTTCATTCACTTGTTGTTTGTTGTATATGACCAGTCTGTAATTGTTCTTCCACTAATTAAGGAAGCGCTTCTAGTTTCTGTAAAGGAAGGGGCTCATGCTTTACCCATACCGGTTTATTTGTTTTTTATTGCAACAGAAGGGCGAAGCGCTTCTCAGTGGCTCGTTCTAGAAAAAAATCTTCCTCTAAGGAGAGCAGTTTTAAGCCAGCTTGCTTAGTTTCATTTTGAACATAATTAGGGGTTTTTTTTGTATATTAGGTTGGATGGGATCATGGCCTGTACTAAGCTTAATTCCTTTAGTGGCTTGTGAAATTGTAGGAATAGTAAGCCTAGTTCCCACTGTTTTAATCTCTTCCCCAGAGGGTAATTGCTATAGGAGCAATGAAGGGACATAAACTGGCTGCTTGGTCATCAGGTTATTTGCAGTTTAGATTCACAGTACTTTGTTCAATTTCAGACATGGTCCCGAGTTCTACAAATGTGGCTTTTACTTTAGTCTTGGGCAAATTTTCTGGCCACATATGAGAAGCTATTATGGACATGTCTGCTTCTGTATCTACTAAACCTTTAATCTGAACATTATTTTTGAAAATAACATGACATTGGGGATGGGAGTCACTTAAAAATGTCTGCTAAAAGACTTGTTTACCTGTGCTTTCAAAGCCTCCATCTCAGGTTACCAGGAGCAGCTTTTTCTTTATGATAGGGTAGAATTAAGATTTGAGCCACACATTGTCCTGTAGCTAGTGACACAGAATGACAGGCCAGATATGGTGGACATCTTTTGTGGCTGATACTATTATTAAAATTTCTCCTTTATAATCTTCATCAATTATTCCTGGATGGACAGATAGTCCTTCCATAGTAAGACTACTTTTCCCTAAGCCTACTGTTCCTTCAGGAATGGGACCATAAACTTCAGTAGGTAGTTTTTTAGGTAGCTCTCCCTGTGTAAATTAACACCTATTATTAAGGGTAAATCTAATGCTGCACTTCCTTAAGTTTTAAGTTCTTCTAAAATCTGCTTGCAATCAACATTAACATTTCTTTTTTTTTTTTTTT
>NW_003852696.1:625218-637410 GCF_000181295.1 Otolemur garnettii
CCTGGGCTCAAGCGCTTCTCCTGCCTCAGCCTCCCAAGTAACTGGGACCACAGGCGCCCGCCACAACGCCCGGCTATTTTTTGGTTGCAGCCGTCATTGTTGCTTGGTGGGCCCGGGCTGGGGATTCCAACCCGCCACCTTAGGTGTAAGTGGCTGGCGCTTTAGCCGCTTGAGCCACAGGCGCCGAGCCGACACCCCAGCTTTCTGACCCCACCCTGGGCCCTGGTCAGGCCCCTCTGCCTGAGAGTGTTAGGGGCAGGACTGTGTGGTCCTATGGGTTGGGGCAGTCACAGCTGTGACCCTGAGCAGAGGGCACCAGGCACAGCAGGTGGCTGATCCCACCTCTGCTCACCCCCAGACCACTCAGGGGCAGGCCTCCAGCTCCCCCTGGTGCCCAGACCCTGCTGATACACCATCATTGACAAAGTGATCACAGCCTCCCGGAGTCAGCCTTGTCCGGGCACTGCTCTGTCCACTGCCCCCCTGACTCAGGACCAGGCTGGCAGCCCCTCCTGTGTCCTCCCCATTTGCTCAGAGAGTCCTCATGCTCTACGGGGCTCCTCAGGGTGAGTCTGTCCCTGGCTTGTTGGGCTGTTGTTTTGTCGGGACTGAGGTGGGGTCTCAATACAGAGTCCTCATAGGTAGAGTCAGGTGCAGAGCAGTGACAGGCTCCAGTGGACACCCTTCCGTGGCCGCACTCGAAGCCAGGTTCTTTCCTCTCATGTGATTCCTCTCTGGTGGCCAGAGTTCTCCTCCATCTGTGGATCCCACAGCAGGGAGGACAGCGAGTGATCTTCTCTGTAGGGATGGGAAGATGCTGGGGCAGCTAAGAGTCCATTCCAGAGAGTTCTCAGTGGAAATCTTTACTGTGTCTACTTCCATTCACTGGAACACAACAGTCATCGTTGCACTTTGGTAACTGATTGCTAGTAATCTGTTACAAGCACAGAACACAGTGTAAGAGACTAAGTGACATTATTTGTAGCATTTTATTTAGGACCAGTCATGGTGGTAAAGACCCTAACTTTGGAGATGTAACAAGGTAATAGTTTAAATTATTTGGACCTGGTCCCAGAGGAGCCTGATCAGTGTGAGCCATTAGGCAACAGCTCTAGATAGAGAGTGAAGGGAAAAATACGGTTTGTACTCAGGAATGAGTGCTGTCCATCTGTCCCCCACCCACAGGTGTTTTTTGTGCCTTTATTGCTCCCAGTAGGGTGTGGTAGCGTCATAGCTCACAGCAACCTCGACTCCTGGGCTTAAGCGATTCTCCTGCCTCTGTCCCTCCCAAGTAGCTGGGAGTACAGAAGCCAGCACAACGCATGGCTATTTTTAGAGACGAGGTCTCCCTCTGGCTCAGGGTGGTCTTGAACTTAAGAGCTCAGTGAATCCACTGGCCTTGGCCTCCCAGAGTGCTGGGATTACAGGTGTGAGCCACCATATCTGGCCTGTCATTCTGTGTCATAATGAGAAAAAAAATTTAATCTCTGTCCTGAAAAAACCTGTTCTTTATATTATTTTGTCAAAAAATCCATCTTCTGCAAACAGATAACTCCATTTTCTAAACTTTTAAGAAGGAACAAATGTTCGTGTATGATTAGGACAGCGCTTTCAGTCTATGCAGCAGACCGTTACCAGGTTTTACTCTGGGAGGTCACCTGCCCTAGAGAAGGACAGCAGCACTGTCAGCTTGACATTTTGTTGATGAGTTTGTCACACTTTGGTCTCATCACTGTGATTATAGTGAAAGTTTTAATGCATGATGTTTTAAAGAGGTTAATGAAGGGCAGTGCCTGTAGCTCAAAGGAGTGGGGCGCCAGCCCCACATACCGAAGGTGGCAGGTTCAAACCCAGCCCCAGCAAAAAAGTGAAAAAAAAAAGAGAAATTAATGACTATCTAAAGCACGCACCTAAATAAAATAGGTCCATATAACTTCATAAAAAGATACACTTTCCTTATGATGAATGTTGACCAGAACTGTCACTGCTGTTGTGTCCATAAGCATAATACTTGCATTCAGAAGCATAACATGATTTTCAGTCACATTTATTCTTTTAACAGGAAGTTTTGACATTCGACTGTGTTTAAAGCACAAGGCAGGGATTTTGTGATGTTTTATTCACTATCATGTAGAAACAAGTGCTTGCCACCTGTGTTTGGTCAACATTGCTTTGTCTTTGATGATCCAGTCTGAATTTTCAGTGAATTTTATTGTCCTTAACTTTCACTTTATTTTTGAAATTTTCTCTATTAGGTATTAGGCTGGGCTCAGAGACTTACACCTGTAATGTGCTTTTTTTTTTTTTTTGAGACAGAGTCTCACTATGTCACTCTCAGTAGAGTTCAGCGGCATCATAGCTCACAGCAAACTCAAACTCTTGGGCTAGAGTGATCCTCTTGCCTCACCCTCCATGTAGCTGGGGCTACAGGAGCCCACCATAATGCCCACCTAGTTTTTCTATGTTTAATAGTCACCGGGTCTCACTTTTGGCTCAGTCTGGTCTTGAACTCTTGAGCTCAGGTGAGCTACCTGCCTCAGGCTCCCAGAGAGCTAGGATTACACGCTGAGCCACCATGCCTGGCTTAGATGCCTAGAAGTTTAAAATGTTAAATTCAAGAGAGCTTCTTCCAGGAAAGTCCCTAGGGCCTCACTTAGCTGGTCAACTTACACTCAGAGCACTAATATTTTATGTCTTCTCCTTTATTACCCCTAGGTAATTTTCTTCCTTGTCATCTAATTCTAATAAATACAATTCCAAAAAGGAAATGACCAAAGTTTGTTTTCTTTATTTTACTGTCATAACCAAGCCCCCAGCCCTTGACCCCCTCCCTAAGACCAGTGGGGAACAAGCCTCCTACCCTTGAAAAGGGAACCTCTCCTCAGCTCTTTAGTCCCAGCCCCCCCAAAGGGTAAAGAAACAGCCTGAAATTAAGGAAGTATGCAGGGAGGGGTTGGGCAAAGGGAGGAGTTGAGCCCTTGATGAAAAGGTCCCAAGTTACCCAAGACTTGTTTTGTACCCCTGAACTATGTGACCCTCATCTTAAGATCATGAAGTAATGTGTTTGTGATGTATCTTGTGATTTTTGAACATGTACCCCCACCCTGAATTGAGTGGGCCCTTATGATGTACCCTTACCTTGTGACCCCTGAGCTGTATTGAACTGGGCTAACTGCTATGATTGGCTTCTGTATTGCGCTAACTTGCTGAGCATGCATAATTATGCAGAATAATAGTATAAAAAGGCTTCTCCCCCGCTATTCAAGGCTGCTTGTTGGCCCACTACAATAGCCCCCAGCAGGTTCACCTGAAGGTGTATCAAATTATCAATAAATTTCTATTAATTAATTACATCTGAAGTGGGGTCCATCCTTCTCTCACATCTGTCATTTTATTTCATTACTTCTTGATATTTAATTTTTCCATCCTTCTTCCTTTTTGAAGCCTTTCTTTTTAATCTTTGTTAGGGATTCTTTGGACTTCTAAGAATACAGTGCTTGTCCAGAATAATCAGGAGACTCACTAAGTAGGTTTAATACATAATCACTAAAGATTACAAAAGCACCAGGTTACGGTGTAAAGAAAAACACACATGTGAATGCACACACCCACGGAGAGACATTTGTGCTTATACACACAAACCTTCACTGGGAGGATAAATAAACATCAGTGTCATTGGTCACTTCTGCTGACCCAGAGGGTCAGGAGAGAGCACATAGGATGGGGAGGTCCTTTTTTTTTTTTTATTTTTTGAGACAGTTTCACTTTGTTGCTGCCCTTGGTCAAGTGCTGTGGCCTCACAGCTCATAGCAACCTCAAACTTTTGGGCTCAAGAGATTGTCTTGCCTCAGCCTCCGGAGTAGCTAGGACTATAGGTACCTGTCACAATAACTGACTTTCCCCCCCCCTTTGTTTAGAGATGGAATCTCATTCTTGCTCAGGCTGGTATCAAACTCATGAGCTTGAGCACTCCACCCACCTCAGCCTGTGAGAGTGCTGGGATTGCAGGTGTGAGCCACCGTGCCCGGCCTTGGGAGGGCCTTTCTTACCATTTTCTTTAAATTTTTATTTTTTCCTTGTGGTATAATTTAAGCCGACTTTCATGACTTTTAATTTGATATCATGATGATGTATTATTTAATTAAAATTAAAAAAAGACCCACAATTTTTCTGTGCCAAGGACAGGCAAGTGAATGATACTGAGATGAGGCTCGGCGCCTGTGGCTCAAGTGGGGAAGGTGCCAGTCACATACAACTAAGGTGGCGGGTTTGAATCCAGCCTGGGCCCTGCCAAACAACAATGACGGCTGCAACCAAAAATAGCCGGGCATTGTGGCGGGCACCTGTGGTCCCAGCTACTTGGGAGGTGGAGGCAGGAGACTTGCTTGAGCCCAGGAGTTGGAGGTTGCTGTGAGCTGTGATGCCATAGCACTCTACCCAGGGAATAGCTTGAGGCTCTGTCTCAAAAAAAATAAATACCAAGATGAAAGCAGGGCCGAACATCCCTTGGCACAGTGGGCCCCACACCTATAGAACCAAACATGGTCAGGAATCCCAGGAGATACGCTAATTTACAGAAGGAAAACACCTGCAATCCAGCTTGGATTATATCTGTATCTGTCACTTGTGTTTGGAAATATGTTTTCAATAATTGTTTAACAGAGGAAGTACCCACGGAGGCAAAAGGGTCTGTGACGGTGACATGACTGGCAGCAACGGGGCAGCGGTACAGAAGACCCTCAGTGGAAGTGTGCTGAGGGAGAGAATCCTGACTTCAGAAGGTGTCTGCCGTAGGAGTCCATTTCTACATTCTAGAAATGGAAAGCAGCAGGGACAGAAAGTAGATCAGAGCTCATCTAGGGCGGCCTGAGGGAAGGAATTGGGGGAGGAATCAGAAAGGGGCATCCAGAGGCCCTTGAGGCGGTGAGGTTGTTTATAGTGATTGTGGGGATATTTTCCAGGGAGCATAAAGTATCCAAGTGTGTCTAACTGTACACTTTATATATGGTCATGTGATTGTGCATCAGTTATCCTTTAGTAGGAAGAGATTAAGAGGGGACGGCTAGAAGAACAGATACGGACGCTGCAAACTCTCACAGGGTGACATAGATCTGAGACCTCCTGGAATCAGGAAGAGGATGGATGAGCTGGAGCTGCCACCTCAGCCCTTGAACTTCTTTAGAAAAAGATTCTATATATCAAGGTGATAAAGAGGAGGGTTTTCTGTTTCCTTGGGGACACTTTTTCTAGAAATAGATTGCTGTGAATGACAGAAGAGGAAGAGTCTCTACTCCCAGGTGGCAACTTTGGGTTCCACAGTGTCCAGGATGGTGGCAGCAACAGCAGCAATAGAAGCAGAAGCCACAGGCCAGGCCTGAGCAGCAGCTGCCGGGTGTTCACTCTCTTGAGGGGTGAGAAGGGGGTTTTTGTCTCACTTCCCCCTGGGCCTGGAGCACTGTGGGAGCACGCAGGCTGCTGTCATAGGACTGACAGTAATAATCAGCCTCATCTTCACTCTGGAGCCCCGTGATGGTCAGGGAGCCTGAGCTGCCAGACTTGGAGCCAGAGAATCTGTCAGGGACCCCTGAGGGTCTATTGCTGTTACCATAGATAATGAGTTTAGGGGCCATTCCTTGGGGCTGCTGGTACCACTGCACACTATACCCACCCCCGATGTTGCTGCTGCTTCCCAAGCAGGAGATGGTGACCGTCTCCCGCGGGGATCCAGACATCGATGGTGGCTGAGTCAGCACAGACTGGGCCCAGGACCCTGGAAGGGGGAGAGACACAGACATGGTGATTCTGGGTCTGGAGAGGAGAGAGCAGGGCCCCAGTGTCTCCCCATGGCCCCAAGTCTTCCCCTACCCCAAGACTGGTCACCTGTGCAGTGAGCCAGGAGGGTGAGGAGGAGAGGGGACCAGGCCATGATGGGGACTGTCCTGAGTCCTGCCTTGGGTGCCCACAGCTGAGGCAGAGCTCCCCAACGTCTGCCCGTCCCCTCTTCATACCCTAGGAGGGGAACCCTATCCTCCATGCAAATGACCCCCCAGCTTTCTGACCCCACCCTGGGCCCTATCAGGCGGCTCTGCCTGAGACTGCCAGGGGCGGGGCTGTGTGGTCCCAGGGTGGGAGGTGGCACAGCTGTGACCCTGAGTAGAGGTCACCAGGCACAGCAGGTGCCTGATCCCAGCTCTGCTCACCCCAAGACCCCTCAGGGACAGGCCTCCAGCTCCCCCTGGTGCCCAGACCCTGCTGATACATCATCATGTGACAAGGTGACCCCAGTCTCCCAGAGCCAGCCCTGTCCCCTGCCCTGCTCTGTCCACTGCCCCCCTGACTCAGGACCAGGCTGGCAGCCCCTCCTGTGTCCTCCCCATTTGCTCAGAGAGTCTTCATGCTCTATGGGGCTTCTCAGCGTGAATGTGTCCCTGGCTTGCTGGGCTGTTGTATTGTTGGGACTGAGGTGGGGCCTCAATACACAGTCCTCATAGGTCAGAGTCAGGTCTAGAGCAGTGACAGGCTCCAGTGGACACCCTTTCCTGGCTGTACTTGAAGCCAGGTTCTTTCCTCTCATGTGATTCCTCTCTGGTGGCCAGAGTTCTCCTCCATCTGTGGATCCCACAGCAGTGAGGACAGCAAGTGATTTTCTCTGTAGGGATGGGAAGGTGCTAGGGTCAGCTAAGCGTCCATTCCAGAGAGTTCTCAGTGCAAATCTTCACTGTGTCTACTTCTATTCACTAGGACACAACAGTCATCATTGCACTTTGGTAACTGATTGCTAATAATCTATTACAAGCACAAAACACAGTATAAGAGACTAAGGGACATTATTTGTAGCATTTTATTTAGGACCTGTCATGGTGGTAAACACCCTAACATTGGAGATGTGACAAGGTAAAAGTTTAAATTATTTGGACCTAGTCCTAGGTGAGCCTGATCTGTGAGAGCCGTTAGGAACAACTGCTCTAGATAGAGAGTGAAGGAAAAAATATGGTTTGTACTCAGGAATGAGTGCTGTCAATCTGGTTTTTATTTTTATTTTCGAGACAGAGTCTCATGTTAGCACCCTTGGTAGAGTGCAGTGGCGTCACAGGTCACAGTGAACTTAACTCCTGGGCTTAAGCCATTATCTTGCCCCTACAACTCAGATTGCTGGGAGTACAGGAGCCTGCCACAATGCCCAGCTATTTTTAGAGAGGGGGTCTCGCTCTGGCTCAGGTTAGTCTGGAACTAATGAGCTCAGTCAATCCACCTGCCTTGCCTCCCAGAGTGCTGAGATTACAGGCATGAAGCACTGTACCCCGCCAGTCAATCTGTGTCATAATGAGAAAACAAATTTAATCTGTCCTGAAACAACATGCTCTTTATATTGTTTTGTCAAAAAATCAATCTTCCGCTAAAAGATAATCCCATTTCCTAAAATTCTAAGGAGGATAAAAGGTTTACGTATGATTAGGACAGTTCTCAGTCTGTGCAGCAGACTGTTCATGTTTTATTTTGGGAGGTGACCTGCCTTAGAGAAGGACGGCAACACTGTCAGCTTGACATTTTCATTGATGAGTTTGTCACACTTTGGTCTCATCACTGTGATTATTGTGAAATGTTTAATGCTTGATGTTTCAAAAATAGGTTAATGAATATCTAAAACACTCATCTAAATAAAATAGGTCCATATATCTATGTAAAAAGATTCATTTTACTTATATATGAATGCTGAACACAGCAGTCATTGCTGTGGTGTCCATAAGCATAATTCTTGCATATTTTGCATTAATAAGCATAATATTATTTTCAGTCACATTTATTCCTTTAATAGGAAGTTTTGACATTTGACTGTGTTTAAAGCACTCAGAGGGATTTTGTGACATTTTATTCATTATCATGTAGAAACAGGTTCTTGCCACCTGTGTTTGTCAGCATTGCTTTGTCTTTGATGATGCAGTGTGAATTTCCAGTGACTTTTATTGTCCTTTCAATCTCACTTTATTTTTAAAATGTACTCTATTAGGCTGGGCTCATTGATTCACACCTGTAGTCTTTTTTTCTTTTTTCTTTTTCTTTAGACAGTGTCTCGCTATGTCACCTCAGTAGAGTACCATGGCATCATAGTTCACAGCCACCTCAAACACGTGGACTTAAGTTATTCTCTTGCCTCATCCTCCCAAGTAGCTGGAATTATGGGCCTCACACATGTATTCTTAGCTCTCTGGGAGGCCAGGACGAGTGGATTGCTTGAGCTTACTAGTTTGAGAGCAGCTTGAGCAAAAGCAAGACCCCATTTCTACTAACAAATATAGTAAAATTAGCCGGGCATTGTAGGGGGCACCTGTAGTCCAGCTCCCCTGGAGGTTGAGGCAAGAGAATCTCTTGAACACAAACGTTTGAATTCTCTGTGAGCTGTGATGATGCCGTGGCATTCAACCCTAGGGCAACAGAGTGAGACTCTGTCTCAAGAAAAAACTAACTTTTTATTATTATTTTAGAGATAGTATCTCACTCTACAGGCTGGAGTGCAGTGGCAGATCATAACTCATTGCAGCCTTGAACTCCTGGCTTCAAATGGTCCTCCTGCCTCAGCCTTCCAAGTAGCTGGGACTGTAGGTACATGCCATCATGCATAGCTAAGTTTTTAAATTTTTTTTCTAGAGACAAGGTCTTCCTATGTTGCCCAGACTGGTTTAGAACTCTTGGCCTCAAGTGATCCTCCTTCCTTGGCCTCCCAAATTGCTGGAATTACTACTCTCGCTTGAATAAACAGGGCTTTACCTCAGCTGAGCACCCTCTCTCACACAGGGCAAAGCTGCCTGTGGTCTGCTCTGACCCCGTGGGCACTTTCCTTAGTGGCATTTGAGAGCTCTGCCTGAGAGCTGAGGGCAGAGCGAGGACACACACAACATATGTATGTTCTGGGTGCTAGACCATTATCAGTTATATGATTTACAAATATTTTAGGCCATTTGTGGGTATTTTATCACCTTTCCATGGTGTCCTTTGATGCCCAAAGTTCTTTTTTTTGATGAAGTCCAATTTAATCTGTTTTTTAATTTTATTGTTGCTTATGCACTTGGTGTAGTATATAAGAAACCATTGTCAAATCCAAGGTAAATATACAGATACTGTATGTTTTCATGCAAAAGTTTTATATTTTTAGCTCTTATATTCAGGTCTTTGATTCATTTGAAGTTAATTTTTATATATGGTATAAGGTAAGAGTCCAGTTTCATTTTTTTGCATATGCAATGTGGTTATCCCAGCACCATTACATGCTCTGGGGGCTCTTATATCCAATTAATATGATATATGGGGGTTTATTACTGGACTCTCAATTTTATTCTGTTTTTCTATGTTTACTTTCTACCAGGGCTACACTATTTTGATTACTGTCACTTTGTAATAAATTTTGAAATCAGGAAGTGTGAGTCCTCTAACTTTATATATTTATTTATTTTCCCAAGATTGTTTTGACTGTTCAGGATCCCTTGCAATTCCATGTGAATTTAAAAACTAGACTTTGATAGACATTGTGTTGAATCTACAGATCACTTTTTGTAGCATTGAGATCTTAACAATACTAAGTTTTCCAATCCATGAACATGAGATACTTTTCTATTTCTTTATATTTTCTTTAACTGCTTTCATCAATGGTTAACAGTGTACAATGTACAACTTTCTTGGTTAAATTTGTTCCTAAGTATTTTATTCTTTCTTTGCTGTTGTAAATGAAATTGTTTCCTTATTTTTATTTTTTATTTGGTTTTTAGTTAGAGTCTTACTCTGTTGCCCTCTGTAGACTGCATGGTGTCATAGCCCACAGCAACCTCAAACTCTTGGGTTCAAGCAATCCTCTAGCCTCAGCCTCCCAAGTAGCTGAGACTACAGGCACCTGCCACAATGTCTGCTAGTTTTTCTACTTTTGGTAGAGACAGAATCTTGCTCTTGCTTGGCTGGTCACTCCTGAGCTCAAGCAATTCACTTCCTCAAACTCCCAGAGAGCTAGGATTACAGGTGTGAGCCACTGTGCTGGCCTGAAATTGTTTCCTTAATATCCTTTTTCTTTGTTTTCCATTGCTAGTGTATGAAAGTACAACTGATTTTGCCTATTGATTTTCTATGGTGTAACTTTGCTGAAATTCCTTCTTTGCTTGAATGATTCTGTGTGTGGCTTCTTCAGGTCTCCCGTATGTAAAATCCTGTCGTCTGCCAGTAGTGGTGGTTTTCTCCTGCCTTTCCTTTGGGCACCTGGTTACTCCCCTTCTTGGCAGCCTGTCTCCAGTTCTTCTTCTTCCACGCTCCACATAACTTCCCTTTCTTCCTTTAGGAATTCTGAGTATGGTCTTAACAATTTGTACATTCTGAGGCTTGGTAACACTTTGATCCCACCGGAGAGGTCATGAGTGATCTGCTTAGAACGTAAATGCTCATTTTTTACCTCATAGAGTGAACAGTGCCACAGAACAGAGGCAAATACCAGTTGCTCCAGAAGGATTTCATGTTTCTTTTTGACACATTTTCCAGTTGAGTATACTGCTTGCTTCTTGACTAAGTTTTGTAAGTTTTCCCACCTCAGGGTGTCTGTAAAGGACCTCTTTTTTTTTTTCTTTAATACATATAATAAAATAAGTTTATATTTTAAAAATATAGATATTATTTACCAGAAAGGGTGCCTTTAATCCTATTCTTTAGCGAAATAATGAATTGGGATATATAATTGCAGAATAATTTTATGTGCACATGTATTTATACAAGAATACAGGCCAGTCGAGGTGGTTCATGCCCGTAATCCCAAAACTCTGGGAGGCTGAGGCAGGCAGATTGCCTGAGTTCACAGCTTCAAAACCAGCCTGAGCCAGAGTGAGACACTGTCTCTAACAACAGGTGGGCGTTGTTGTGGGCACTTATAGTCCCAGATACTCAGGAGGCTGAGGCAAGAGAATCGCTTGAGCATAGGAATTTGAGGTTGCTGTGAGGTAGGACACCACAACACTCTACCAAGAGCCACCATGCCCGGCTAAGGGATGCTCCTCTGTGGAGGAAATGTGCTTGACCTCGACCCTTTGATCTGATCCAGTGTCTACTGTCCCTTCAGGATTACAAAACAATTGGGTTCTGCTTTTCCTGACCCAGTTCCCCACAAGTCATTCCCATGTTTCCTCCATCTCAGGCCTCAAGGTGGGGTTGGAATCAGTTCAGACCCTACTGTCCCCTGTCTGTTGCTGGTCCACGTGGAGGCTGCCTGGAGCACTGGTTTATGTCTGGGTTCCTCCTTGGGGTCTGTCACTGTGCTGAGCACCACTGTAGAGCAGCCAGCAGTAGTACTCAGCCTGGTCCTCGGGCTGGGCACCTGACAGGGTCAGGGCAGCTTTGCCCCCCAGGAGGGAGCCTGAGAACCGGGCAGGGGTCCATGACAGTTTGTTGCTTGTATCGTAAATCAGTGTTCTGGGAGCTTGGCCAGATTTCTGTTGGAACCAATATGGATAATGACCAGTAGTGACTGCTCCAGTGCTGGAGCCACAAGTGAGAGTGACTGTCTCTCCTGGGGACACAGTCTGTGAAGGCTCCTGCATCACCACAGCTTGAGAACTGGACCCTTAAACCAAAACCAGAAAGGTATCAGGAATGAGGAACAAAAGCAGAGGGGTCCCTCGGAAGGCTGGTGTTTAAAATCTGTATGACCCTGGGCAGCAGGTGAAGAGCAAGAGGAGGGAGGGAAGGAGGAGAAGAGTCCAGGCCATGGTGCAGCTGTTGGAAGGAACCCCTGCCCTGAAGTGGTGCTGGACTCTCTGATGGCTCCTTACTTCCTACCGAGCTTCCTGCACAGAGGGCATGTGTTGTATGGTGCTTTATGCAAATCCGAGCCCTTTCCCATCCCCTTCCACCACCCGGGTCCTCAGCCTTGGGAGTAGCTGCACGGTGGGGTGGGCCCAGGGCGGCTGTGTGCCCTGCATTTGCCCCATGGGAGGAAGTGGTTGCTGTAACGTTTTCTATGAGCCAGTGATCAGCTGTGCAGGGTCTATCAAATTTGAACCACCTGGGCTTCTTTAAGTCCTTTGAGAAGATCCCCAGCGCCCCCTGGTGGCCTCCATGGGCTTAGGTGCGTTTTTGCCTCTTATTCAGCAAGTGACTCTTGGTTTGTCTTTGTGCTTTTGTATTTCTCCAGCCAACCCACATTCACTGCTTATCTTTTTTTTTTTT
>NW_003852696.1:637610-642890 GCF_000181295.1 Otolemur garnettii
GACATAGCTCACAGCAACCTCCAAGTCTTGGGCTCTAGCGATCCTCTTGCTTTAGTTTTTTCTATTTTTAGTAGAGACATGTTCTTGCTTTTTGCTCAGGCTGGTCTCGAATCCATCAGCTCAAGCTATCCACCCACCTCATCCTCCCAGAGTGCTGGGATTACAGACATGAGCCACTACACCTGGCTGCTTTAATTTCTTATCTGAGTATTATTTATTTATTTATTTTTTTGAGACAGAGTTTCAAGCTGTCGCCCTGGGTACAGTGCCATGGCGTCATAGCTCACAGCACCCTCCAACCCTTGGGCTTTAGTAATGCCTCAGCCTCCCAAGTAGCTGGGACTACAGGCACCCACCACAACACCCGGCTATTTTTGGGTTGCCGTTGTCATTGTTGTTTGGCAGGCCCGTGTAGTATTTGAACCCACCAGCTCTGGTGTATGTAGTTGGCACCCAGGCCTCTGAGCTACAGACGCCAAGCCTTTATCTGTTTTCAAACCCACTGAGTCTATTAAAATTATTTACTTTGGATTTCATATCCAGAAAATAGCTGGCTTTCATGAGAATTATTTCATTTCATTTTATTATTATTATTATTTATTTGCGTTTATTTTATTAGGTGAGGTTTGGAATCTATGGAGCCACCCAAGGCATAACTTTGGCATTTAAAAAGAGAATGTGGTAATCTTCCCACAAGAATCATGATTCCAGGGTATGGAAATCTGAATGGCAGTGAGGGCCTGAGCTGAGGGGAATATAAGCAAGCCAGTTTACCTTTGGTGGCTGCCAGGCCGCCGGGTCACGTTGCAGACTCGGTACTTCCTCTTCATCTGCCCACAGTGCCTTATCTCCGCCTTTAGACCTTTAATTTCTTTGATAAACTTTACCCTTTGGGAATCTGTCAGAGATTTTTGTTGTTCTTCAATACTTTTAAAATCCAAAACTTCACAAACAAACTCGATAACTGGCTGTGCCTTATAGAATGCAGTTGTCGACACATCAATGTTCAGCATCATTTTCCAAAGAGAAGGTCAGACGGACTGATGGAACCTGAACCATACTTCTCGGCCTCCGCCAAGGAGGTTGGATCAGCCCTCGATGTGGTGAAGAAGGAGCGGCCCACAAGTGTGTACCTCGTGGACGGCAAATGCCTCATGACCACATCCAGGGCCTGGATCTTCTCAAAGGGGACGCTGGGCAGCCGCCCGGAAAGTGCATCGTGTAACGCCTGTAAGCTCACGCAGGACACCCACTTGATGGACACCTTGAAGATGCGATCTTTGCCTTCTCCTGGCAGCGTGACCTCCAGCTCCACCTTATCCCTCCCAATTGGACGGGGCCTGGCTGTGTAAAGATTCTTCCTTCCATCAAACACTGGTTTCTGATCCCCAAAGATCCCTGTTTTAAGGTGCTGGACCATGTGTTCCACTATTTCCCCTTTGACTCTCCTTGGGCATTTCTTGGGCTTGATATCCAATTCATAATGATACATGTCAATTTTGGGGATGTCCATTTCCAAGAAATTGGCCTGCAATTTGATTGTTCTCCCGGAGCTCCCAAAGTCGTGTCTGGGTGGAGACTTGAAGGTATATCCTTGGATGGGGTTGGGGGCGCAGGAGGCGCAAGCACGGGCCGGCTCCCAAGTACATGGTGGTGCCGCCGAGGGGCTCTGGGGCGAGGGGCGGCCGCGAGGGAGCTGCTGGCCGCACGATGTGACCCGGTGTGGCCGCCTAGCCAAACAGGTATACCCCACGCGGCTCCGGCAGCGGGTGGAGGGGGCGGCGGGCTGGAGAGGCCATTTTATTATTGTTTTTTAAGACGGAATCTCAATATGTCAGCGTCTCATATTGAGACGGATCTCAATATGGCACTTGGTAGAGTGCGGTGCTCTCACAGCTCCCAGTAACCTCAAACTCTTGGGCTTAAGTGATTCTCTTGCCTCAGCCTCCCAAGTAGCTGGGACTCCAGGCGCCCATCACAACACCCGGCTATTTTTGTTGTTGTTGATTAGCTGGTCCAGGCTGGGAGTGTGAGATTGAGGAAGATTTCATCATTATGATTATTTCAAAGTATTACAGGGATACACAAGGTTTTGATTACATGAATCACTTTTGTACTGCTCAAGTCAGGCTTAAAACTATGCCTGTCACCCAGATAGTGCTCCTAGTAAGTAGGTTTTCACCCATCTCCTCCACCCCCACCTGTCTCCTTGATTTCTTTTTGAGATGTACTTCCCTCTATGCACATGTGTGCTCATCAGTTAATTCCACTTGAATGGTGAGACATGTGGTATTTGTTTTTAACATTCTTTAGATATTTCACTGAGGACATTGGTGTCCAGTTCCACCCAAATTGTTGCAAAAGGCATTAAGTCATCCTTCATGCCTGAGTAGTATTCCATGAGACTAGGAGTTCAAGACCAGCTAGGACATCATAGTGAAACCCTGACTCTACTCAAAAAAATAAAATACAAATGTTTATTCATTATTTTATATCTTTTGTTATTTTCTGCTACCATACCCTTCCTTTCATGCTAGGCCTGCAGCATCCTTGAAAGGTAAGATAGTTAGAGGCGCCTTATTATAGGTGACTCAGAATGTGAGTTTGGAACCTGCTAAGTCCAGTGGTCCCCAACTACCTTCAATTCGACATCAATTGCAAGTTCAAGCTTTCCCAAGACCCTCTTGGTTTTGATAATTCCTAACTAAATTAAACGTAATTCAATGATTGGAGGAGTTCCCAGGCTCTGGTGATTTTCCTGCTTCAGCTCCCCAAGTGGCTGCTTGTTTTTCTATTTTTTATAGAGACAGGATCTTGCTCTTGCTCAGGCCAGTCTCAAACTCCTGATTTCAAGTAATCTTCCCCCTTCATCCTCCCAGAGTGCTAGGATTATGGGAGTGTACCACTGCGCGGCCTTTTAATGTTTTATTCTAAGATCTTTATAGTTTTATGTCCCTAACTCACTTTTTTTTTTTTGAGACAGAGCCTCAAGCTGTCGCCCTGGGTAGAGTGCCGTGGCATTACAGCTCACAGCAACCTCCAACTCCTGGGCTCAAGCGAGTCTCCTGCCTCCGCCTCCCAAGTAGCTGGGACCACAGGCGCCTGCCACAACGCCTGGCTATTTTTTGGTTGCAGCCGTCATTGTTGTTTGGCGGGTCCGGGCTGGGGATTCGAACCTGCCACCTTAGGTGTACGTGGCTGGCGCCTTAGCCGGTTGAGCTATAGGCACCGAGCCCCCTAACTCACTTTGAGATTTTTTTCTTTTATTAAAATCTGAGGTAATGGTTCAACTTTTTCTTTTGTATGTGACTGTCCAGTTTTCCCAGCACCCTTTGTTGAAAAAAGGGTTGTCTTTTTCCTTTTTTTTTCTTTAGCTTCAGAGTCTCACTTTGTCACCCTTGCTGTGCCATCACAGCTCACAGCAACCTCCAGCTCTTGGACTTAGGTGATTCTCTTGCCTCAGCCTCCTGAGTAGCTGGAACCACAGGTGCTCACCACAGTGCCCAGCTATTTTTTGTTGCAGTTTGGCTGGGGCCAGATTTGAACCTGCCACCCTCAGTATATGGGGCCAGCATCCTACTAACTGAGACATAAACACTGTCCAAGACTGTGCTTTTTCTTTGAATGACCTTGGCACTATTGTTGAAAATCATTTGACTCTGTGTGTAAGGGTTTATTCCTAGCTCTCAGTTCTATTCTGTTTGTGTATGTCTGTCTTTATGTTAGTACTGTTCTGTTTTGATTTCTGTTGCTTTGTAGTATGTATTAAAAGCAGAAGTTTGAGATGTTCAACATCTTTATCCTTGTACAAGATTATTGTGTCTATTTGGACACCCTCGGGATTGTGTATGAATTTTGGGATACCATTTGTTTTTGTTTTATTTTTTTGTACTTTTGGAAAACATTTAGGATTCTGGTAGGGATTGCAATGAATCTATAAATTGCTTTGGGTAGTATTGATAGCTCAGTAATGTTAAGCTTTCCAGTCCAAGAGCATGGGATGTCTTTTCATTTATTTACTGGATAGAATGGTAGTCTACTTTTAGTGTTTTGAGGAATCTCCATCTACTTTTCATACAGGTTGTACTAATTTGCATTCCCACCAACAGTGTATAAGAAATCTGTTTTCACTATGTTCATGTCAACATATATTGTTTTTTGATTTTTTTTAATAATGGCTATTCTGACATGGTTAATGTGATATCGCATTGTGGTTTTCATTTTTTTTAATGTTTCTCAGCCATTTCTATATGGTCTTTTGAAAAGTATTCATGTACACAGATTTTGCTGACTTTTTAATGGGTGTATTTTTTTTCCTTGCTGATTTGTTTGAGTTTCTTGTAGATTCTAGATATTTGTCCTTTATCAGATGTATAGCTTGCAAATATTTCCCCCGTACTTTAGGTTCTCTGTTTAGTGTGTTGATGATGATTATTATTATTTTATATATTTTTTGAGACAGAATCTCACTATGTCACCCTCAGTAGAGTGTGGTGGCGTCATAGCTCACAGCAACCTCCAATTCTTGGGCTTAAGTGATTTTCGTCTCTCAGCCTCCCAAGTAGCTGGCACTATAGGTGCCCACCACATTGCCCAGCTATTTTTGTTGCAGTTGACATTGTTGTTTAGCTGGCCCAGGCCAGGTTCATACCTGCCAGCCTCAGTGTATGTGGCTGGTGCTGTAACTACTGTGCTACAGGCATTGAGCCTGTTGATTATTTTTTATGCTATGCAGAATCTTTTTAGTTTAATTAAGTCCCATTTAATTATTTTTATCTGTGTTGTATTTACTTTAGGGGTCTTCTTTTTGAATTCCTTGCCTTTGACAATGTCCAGAATAGTTTCTTCTAGGTTGTGTGTGTGTGTGCTTAGAATTTTCATTATTTCAGGTCTTACATTTAAATCTTTAATCTGTTATGATTTAATTTTTCATTTTTATTTAGATAGAGTCTCATTATTTTGCCCAGGCTAGAGTGTTGTAGTGTCAGCCTGCCTCACAGCAACGTCAAATGCCTGGGTCCAAGCAATCCTGCTTCAGCCTCCTGAGTAGCTGACACTATGGACACCGAACACAATGCCTAGCTAATTTTTTCTATGTTTGTTAGAGATGGGTATCACTCTTGCTAAGGCTGTTCTCAAACTCTTAGCTCAAGGGATTGTCCTGCTTTGGCCTAGATCTAGTGTGAGGGTGAAAGAGAAGCAAGCCTAACTCCTTTTGTTGTAACTCTTATTCCTGAGAATCAGTGGGGAGGCAAAGCAGGCCTGACTCCATTCTGTTGT
>NW_003852696.1:643764-650556 GCF_000181295.1 Otolemur garnettii
TTTTATATATAGTTCTGAGTCTCTATTGAGAACTCTGTTTCATTGATCTATGTGTCTATTTTTATAGTAATACCATCCTTTTTTGGTTACTATAGTCTTGCAGTATAATTTGAAGATTGGAAATGTAATACCTCCAGATATGGATTGCATTGGCTAGTCAAGCTCTTTTATGATTCCACATGAAAATTAGGATTTCTTTCTCTAGTTTTTTCGAAAATGTTGTTGGTATTTATCTGGGAATTGTATTGAATCTATAAGTCATATTTGGGTAATATGACGGTTTAGCAATATTGATTCTTCCAGTGTTTTGTCATTGGTGTCATCTACAATTTCTTTCATTAGTGTTTTCTAGTTCTTATTTGAGAGATTTTTACTTCCTTGGTTAAATATCTTGCTAGGCATTTTATGTCATTTTGCAGCTATTGTGAATGGTCTTGAATTTTTGATTTGATGATCAGCTTAGTGTGTATTAGTGTATAAAAATGCTACTGACTTATGTACATTAATTTTGTAACCTGTGATAACTAAATTTATTTATCAATTCTAGGAGTCTTTTGGAGGAGGCTTTGAGGTTTTCTAGATTTAAGATCATCTCATTGGCAACAGGGATCCTGTAACTTTTTCTTTTTTTCTTTTTCTGACTTGGGTGTCCTTTATTTTTTTCTATTACCTGATTGTTCTGGCTGAGACTTCTAGTACTATGTTGAATAGAAGTGGTGAGAGTGAGCCTTGTCTTGTTTCAGTTCTTACCTGGACTGCTTTTAACTTTTTCTCATTCAGTATAGTGTTTGAATTAAAGGCCATTCACAATCAGGCATTTGAAAGGGGCTTGTCATTGTGAACTAAGACAAAATGTTAAGTCCTCCCGCCCGCAACTAACTGACTTGACCACTCTCTTGGCCAAGAGGATCCCTAAAATTGAGTTGCTGCCATCAGAAAGGAGATCTGACCTGTCTCATCAGGGCTCCCTCCTCTTATTAGAGATGCCCTCTGTGACTCAACAACAGCCTAAGGCTATGAATTACCTGAAGGTCCTCAATATACACAACAAACCAGTTGATTCTGCCCAGTGCTTTGTCTCTGGTTAACAAACCCTTTACTTTGAGCATGTCTTTTGGCTGATTCCTGGTCTTTTAGCCAAAGTCTAAGTCCTTCAGCCAATTATCAGCTAAAAAATCTTTAAACCCACCTCTAACCTGTAAGCCCCGCCCCACTTCCAGATGTCCCAACTTTTTGTGAGACAGCAATGTATGTTTTCTGCTTATTGATGTATAACCTCACCTGTAAGTCCTATCTCCCAAACCAAACTGCAAACCCCAAACTGCGAATCCACTTGCTCAAGGCTTCTTGGATGTGGCTCTGGGTCATAGTCTTCAAATTTGTCTTAGAATAAACCTCTTCAAGTAATTTTTATAAGATGGCTTCTTTTCCATTGACATCATATATAGTTTTTATAATGTCAATGTATGTATTTATTCTGTCTATGCCTATTTTTTTTGAGGCATTTTATCATTAACACTTGCCGGTGTAGGGGTTAGGGAAAACTTGTCCTTTTCCCCCAAAAGGTGGTTGAAAGACCAACTCGCAATTAAGGCAAAATAATAAGAGAAATATTTATTTCCAAATATCATGCACATGGGGAGAATTATAGGAGTGATCACCCAATGTCTTAATGATGAAAAGGCCAGATACCTTTTTAGACGCCTTTTAGAAGGGAGAGGGAGAGTGTGGAGTGTGGGAGCAACAAGAAGGTTCCAGGGAGGATGAACAGATGGGGGAAACAGATTAACTTATAAATTAACCTGAGAGACAGTTCTTATGTTTTAAACAATTTGCAGTAGGTCTGCTAGCCTTCAGGGTAGAAAAAGAAAGTGAGTTTTGCCCCTTTGATATTTTGATCAGGTCAGTCAGGTATTATGTAGACAGAGAGGAAGCCCCTTCCAAATGCTTTCTGATAGTGAAGGGCCTTTACTTAAAAATATTCTTTATACCAAGTAGTCAATTTTGGAATGAAATTTCCTTAGCTCCTTCACAGGATTTTAGTGAATACTTTCATTTTATCTGTCGAGATAATCATATGATATTTGCTTTTAACTCTGTTTGTGTAGTGAATCACAGTTATTGATTTGCATATGTTAATCCATCTTTGTATCCCTGGGAGGAAATTCACTTGTCATGGTAAATTATACTTTTCTTGTGATCTTGGATTTGTTTTGCTAGTGTTTTGTTGATTGTTTTTGGATAGATGTTAATCAGGCCTGTAGTTTTCTTTTTGTAGTTGTTCTATTCCTTCCTGGCTTTATTGTTACATTGGTATTGCCTTCATAAAATGAATTAGGGGGGATTCCCTCTTTCTTGATCTTATGTAGCAGTTTCAGTAGGACGGGTACCAGTTCTTCTTTGTATGTCTGGTAGAAATCACTATGAATCCATCTGGTCCTTTTTTTTCCTTTTTTTTTAGTGGGTGATATGTTTTATTACTAATTTATTCTCACTACTTGTTATTGGTATGGTTAGGATTTCTATTCTTTCTCTGACTCAGTTTGCAGGGTTGTGTGATTGCAGGACTTTATCCATTTTCTCTAGAATTTTTAGATTGTGTACACAGATGCATACATAGTAGTCTCAGAAGATCTTTTGCATTTCTATGATATCACTTATGAGGTCTCCTTTTACATTTCTGATTGACCTCATTTTCTTCATTTTCTTCTTTTCTCCATTAATCTACCCAGTGGTCTATCACCTTATTTTATTTTATTGGGGTCTATCAATTTTATTGGTCTTCTCAAAAAACCAATTTTTCTACTGACATCATATATAGTTTTTATTATTGTTTTTTCTTTGTTTAAATTTCATTTAGTTCTGCTCTGATTTTTGTTATTTATTGTCTTCTGCTGAGGTGAGAAAAGTAAAAAGCAGTTCAAGAGAGTGTGTCCTGGCCACCCTGTGTAGGCCTCAGCCAAGCCGCAGGAGTTTCCATTGTCTGTGTGTTTCTCCCCTGACATACTCGGGGCCTAGATTGTAATCTGTGATGTTACGCCTCATTCTTTATTTTATGACCCTCACTCTCTGTCTTATGACCCTCACGTGCACTCCCACCCTGATAAGTGGATAAAAGAGAGGCATGGGATTGAGTCAGGGGGCTCAGTTTTGAGAAACACGCTGGTGTTCCGAGTACCCCCGGCTGAATAAACCTGCTTCCTCTAATCAACTGGTGCCTGGAGTCTTCTGTCTGCGTCGGTTTCCTGCTACATTTCTTGGTTCCCTGACCGGGAAGTGAAGTTTGGTGGAAAAACTGTGCAGTCAGATTCTTTGGGTCAGGTTCCGCTCCCACGGCAGATCACCCCCGTGGGGAACTCCTGCTGGTTTGGCCATGCGATCCTCAGAGCGCTCCTGGGACAAATTCTCCCAGAGGAATGTCTGGTTGAGACTCAGCTGGTGAGGTCCCTGGGGTGGGTCATTGCAGAGGCTGAGCACCAGAGAGGAATCGGTAATAGGTGGCACCTGGACATCCAGAGTAAGGTAGGATTCTTTTGAAGCCCACTACAATTTTAGTGGAAAAGGAGCCTGATCACCTTCTAGGGCGTTAGATCGCCGGCAGGTACACAGGGAGACATCTAAGGCAAAGTAGAATCCATTTGGGACCTGTGGGAGCTGAACTAATTAACTCAGGTCACAAGTCAAACTACCTCTTTTTTTTTGCTGTTTATTCAGAACAATGAGCCGCTGCATACCAGGGACCTCATCATACCTAGGTGTCTAGGTGTTACAGCCCACATCCTGACCTCCGCCCCTTCTTCCCACTAGCCCCCTTGTGCTCCCCGCTCACATCCTGACCCCGCCCCTTTTTGCACTCGTCACTCTACTCTGCACTCGAGCCACTTGTGACCCCTAGCCTTTTCCTCTCATTTGCTCACCTGAGACAAAGAAGACTTTCCCTAAGCCAATCAACCCTGGACACGACCACCCTATACCTGTCAGTTTAGGACAGATGTGGTTTACCTACCAATAAGGGAATGGGGTGGGATGGTCTCAGGGGAGGGAAGAGGGAAAGGTATAAAGGAATTGTCTGAATAGTCTGTAAGGGCTGTTCCCACTTTCTCTTAAAGGGCGGCCCAGGCTCTGAGCTTGAATGAGTAAAAAATTCCTCATGCCTTTGCAGTGATGTTCGGACTCTCAGAGTGGTGCTTGAATTGAGTCTGGAGGTTAACAGGGCCCACTACATTTTAGTGGAAGAGGAGCCTGATCACCTCCTGGGCGTTAGATCGCCCGCAGATCTGTTGACAGGTGTGTGAGACCAGATCTGCTAGATCACCAGCCGATCTGTGAAAGGTGTGTGAGAGTGTGTGGATGTGGTGTGACTGAAAGAACTCTGAGGGTGGAGTTGGATCTCCCCTCACAGGGCCTAGAGGAGTGTTGGTTTGCCTACTATGGCTAAGTGTCAGCTTGAGTGGGAAATTGAGGCTGCCCAGGTTAAGAAATGTGTTGGAATTGTGTGCAGGGATGGGTAACAATAGGTGGGGTTTCAACCCCCCCCATTCACGGGGTGAAATGAATGTGAGTGTGCCCTTCTTCCCTGCTCCAACTTTGCCCCCTGGCTATTCTGAAGGAAACTGGAAGTTCCAGGTTTTCTACTCTCTGTCTTTGGTGACTGTCACGTGACAATGTCATGTTGGGGGAAAATGGAAAGACATTAGAAAGGGTTTTGTAGTTTTGTTACTGAAATTTCTTCAGTAAGTTTTTGGTCTCAGGAATTTGAGAATTGAGACTGCAGACCATAGATCAGTGATGAAATGGCATTTTGTTGAACTGAGGGACATGAAAATGGAGTGGAGAGTGCCAGAACTATAGGCAGAGGAGCCGTGCCTTGGAAAGTGTTGTGGTCCGGGCAGTCCGGTGAGCTCTGGATAGCCCTTGAAAATCTGGAGGAGAGAGTGTAAATCTCATGGGGAATGGTGCTGTAACCATATCAGCAACAGGTCTCCTGGGTGGATAGCCTCCGAAAGAGGGGAAGAGGCCCAGGTCAGAGATTTCTTGCATGAGTCCCTTGTCTAGAGATAAATAGTTGGCCCTGAAAGATATTTTAGCCAGGACTTAGTAGATGAAAAAAAAATACCTTTACAAACTGAATGGATGTTCTAGCAAATGAATGAATGCAGCCCCTCACCTTGGACAAGATTATTAGGTCTTTACTGAGGTTTTTGTCTGAGGGGAGAATTAGGGTGTGTGCTCCTTAGTCTGGGTGGAACCAGCCAAAAGGTTTCAGGCTGCTTTATTCATGACCTGGCTGGTGCTCAGAGAGTTTGTACCCGGAGATGGGAGTCTGATATCTGAGCCTATCTGAGCCTGAAAAATGGGAGTTCCCCATCCAGCTCTGAATAAGAAAATCCTGTATCAATGTTATAGCTCATAAAATGTCTCTCATTTGTAAAATGTAATCATTTGATTGTTTAAATTGTTAGAGAAACTGAGTCTTTGTCAAAGGATAAGATTCTTGCTTTTTAAACCTTCTAATTATCAGTTTGGCCGAGTGAATGAGTGACTTCATAGTGAACTAAGATTCTGTTTTATGGAGAATTTTAAGAGTAAGAAAAATTAAAAAGAAGAATGGCATGATGTAAAGAAAGAATCTTGTATAATAAATTTTGTCCTGAAACAGAATGTTTGTATAAGAAAGTGAAAGACAGGACAAAAGTTAAAGAAGGTTTAGAATGTTTATAGATTGTCTGTGCAGGTTAAATGAAAAAAGAATTTGTGAAAGAATTTACATGTGATTCAGTTGACTATGTATTTCCTTTAAAATCTTTCAGCATATAATCTTATTTGAACCAATGTTTTAGGCCTTTTGATATTTGACAAACCTTCCAAAATCAAAAGTCTAAATTTGGGTTTGGCACCCATAGTGCAGTGGTTGCAGTGCCGGCCACATGCACCGAGGTTGGCAGATTTGAACTTGGTCCAGAAAAAAAAAAGCACAACTCTAAATTTGGTCTTTTTGAAATATTAAGACCACAGAGAGGCATAGAAAAACAAATTGAACTTATTTGATTTTTTAAAAATGTATAGAAAACATTGTCAAATATAAAATGGTGATTAATTTTGTATGGGTTATGGTTATATATATATGTGTGTTCCAGTATTGTAAAGCATTGGTTTGCCCTAACATATATTGTCAGTAATAAGTTTAATTCATCTAAGAAGAAAATGTTTTTTATGTAACTGGCTGAGTCCAAAGTTTATCCTAAAAAGAAAAAAAAGAAAATATTAAAAGAGGCTGACGAATTCTCTCGAATTCAAATTTCTGATGTCTTTGGAAATTGAGTACCTTTGGGCTAAAAGCAGATTTTTAGAACTTTTATTGGAAAGTTAACATGTCTATGAGTGTTGCTAACCTAAGTTCAAACAGAACCAAAATCAGTTATGTAAAACTAGGCTAGTTTGTTATGGCTTTTTTTCTGAAATATTGTTGGTTCATTCTGTGTTCTGTTTTCCAGAAGTCAAGAAAATAATTCTCTGTCTTTTGAGCTATTTGTAGCTTTTCAAGCAATGTATGCACTTATGAGCAGAGTTTGAAACATGTATTTTTCTCTCTCCTTGATTTCTCTGGAATTTGAAAGTCATTAGTAAGTATTACTAGTTTCTGACAATACAGTTATTTGTATGAGTTCAATAAGAATCTGTTTTGTTCTATAGGACATGATGAAGGCACTGGTTATTTTACCAAGGCTTTGGCTGGAATAGCATTTCCAGAGGTGTCCAGATTGCATTAAGGAATTAAGGTTGACTTTATAA
>NW_003852696.1:651022-665899 GCF_000181295.1 Otolemur garnettii
GGGGGGGGGGAAAGGCTGTGGCTCACCTGTATTAGATCCCCAGCCTTGTCTGTACTGTCAACTCATAAAATGAGTCATAACTGTTTTGGTAAATTGAACCGTTAAATGGGACTAAGAGACTGGCCAAAAAGTGTGGTGTGAATGTGCGTCTCAGAAGGGAGACCTGGGGTAGAAATGGGTAACAAGCAATGGAAGCCCATCCCATAGCTACTACGTTAAAGGACTTTAAGAAGGAATTTGTAGGTGACTATGACACCAGGAAAGCTAAGGAGTCTTTGTGAGCAGGAGTGGCCCCTCTTTGGAAATGGATGGCCGTCAGAGAGAAGTTTAACGAGATCCCTAGTGTCTGAGGCTTGGCACAGAGTTACTGGAAAGGGGGGGTAACACTGAACAGTTTCCATACAAGATACCTGGCTACAGCTAGTAGTGAGCCAACCACCTTGGTTGAGAGGGCAGGTCGCAACAGTGCTAGGAATACAGGGACAGGAAGGGAAAGCACTTTCCACCTGACCTAGAGTAGTGGTGCTGAAGATATTGGCAGATCTGGTACCGAGAAACATTGCTGCAGAGACTGAGAAAGGGACACAGAACACTACCAATTTGGCTCGAGTAAATGAGGTTCTCCAAGGAAAGACTGAGAGCCCAGGCCAGTTCTATGAGAGGTTATGTGAAGCGTTTCAGATGTACATTCCCTTAGACCCTGAGAGCCCTGAGAATCAGAGAATGGTTAATATGGCCCTAGTTAGCCAGAGCGCTGAAAATATATGGCGGAAACTGCAGAAGCAGGAGCGGTTTGCAGGTATGAAAACCTTGCACCTCCTCAAAATAGCACAAAAGATTTTTGTGCATCGGGGAGCAGTAAGCCATAGAAAAGAGGACAGGCGCATGAAGTGAAGGGCCAATCTCAGGCACGAGGGGAGGAAGTGCTCCCTTTCAAAGAGGACAGGGTCAAGGAGTGCAAGGAAGTAGGGGACCTAAGATAAAAGGCCCCTCCTTGAGAAGGGATCAGTGTACAACTGGCCAAGAGACAGGGCATTGAAAGAATAAGTGTCCCCAGGGACAAGGAAGTGTGAAAAATCCTGGGAAAGAGGTCACAAAACCAGAAGAGCGGGGAGACCTCTATAACTTAGTGGGAGAGGCCCTGCTAAGACTGAGGGGGACCGGATTCAGCGGCCCCCAGAAAGTCTATGGTCCGAGTAAGGATTGGGGGCAAGGACATTGACTTTCTAATTAATACTGGGGGGTGAACACTTGGTGATCACCCAGCCAGTAGCCCCTCTCTCAGACCACAGGATTGACATAGGAGCAATGGAGCCACAAGCCTTTTGTCTCCTTCGGAAGTGTTCCATAAGAGTCCACAAGGAAATATGCAGCTACAACTGCCCAAACCAGATCTGATGTCTGCCTTGGGAGTGGAGGCTGTTGTGACTCAGCCAGAGGAAGGACTGAGGCCCGAACTGGCCCAGCGGTGGCCGCGGGTCTGGGCAAAAGATAACTCCCCAGGGCTGTGCTCAAGGTACAGACTGCCTATTGCAACATCTAGAGGTATGTGGCTATAAAGTTTCTAAGGGAAAGACTCAAATCTGCCAGCAGTGTGTACCTTATCTAGGACTTATTATCCAGCAGGGAGGGAGGAATCTAGACATGGAGAGGCAACAAGTCATTAGTCGCCTCCCCACCTCTACAAGCTGAAGGCAAGTTCGGGAATTCCTAGGCACAGTCAGTTTCTGTTGTCTTTGGATCCCCAACTTTGCCATCTTGGCTAGACCTCTATATGAGACAACTAAAGGAGAGGAAGGAAAGCCCTTAGAATGGGGAAGAGAACAGGAACGTGCCCTCTCCCAGCTAAAGATGGGGCTAATGACTGCCCTGCACTGGGATTGCCAGACCTAACCAAGCTCTTCAGTCCTTATGTCTCAGAGAGAGATAAGATGGCTGTGGGTATGTTAACCCAACTGATTAGATCCTGGCCAAGGCCTGTAGCCTACCTCTCTAAGCAGTTAGATGGAGTGGCAAAAGGATGACCACTCTACTTACGAGCTCTAGCTGCTACTACTCTCCTTGTGCAAGAAGCTGATAAGCTGACTCTAGGGCAGGATCTCAGAGTAGAAATACCCCACTCTGTGGCCACTTTAATGAACACTAAAGGACATTTTGACCCAGCCACACTCCTTCCAGCCAATGGAAGAGAGACTGAGCATGACTGTGTGGAATTCATAGATAATTTTACTCTAACAGACCTGACTTGCATGACCAGCCTTGGACAGATGCAGACTGGGACTTGTATGTTGATGGAAGCAGTTATGTGATGGTGCAAGCCCTGGCAAAAAGCTGTCAGTCAGTGATGTGTCACCAGCAGGCAGTTCAATGCCTGCCAAGAACCAAGGGTACCCCCAGGAATCAAATCATATGGAGCAACGCCCTTCGAGGACTTTCAGGTAGACTTCACTGACATGCCCAGATGTAGAGAGAACAAATACCTGCTGGGATTCACCTACTGTGGATGGGTAGAAGCATATCCTACCCGCACTGAGAAGGCACAAGAAGTCACCTGGGCACTCTTGAGAGACATTATACCACAGTTTGGGCTCCTGCTGAGGATTGGGTCAGAAAATGGCCAGCATTCATCTCCAAATTAATCCAGAAGACGACTAACATCCTGGCATCACCTGGAAACTACACAACCTACCACCCACAAGGCTCGGGGAAGGTGGAAGGCATGTATAGAGCTATCAAAACCAGTTTAGGGAAAGTATGCCAGGAGACAAACTCACGGTGGATAAGCGTCCCTCCCTTGGTGTTATTTAAGATTACATGTACTCCTACTAAGAGGACAGGATTCTCACAGTGTAAGATCTTATATCATAGGCCAGCCCCCTTACCACGGAGCTTGCCAGAATCCCCCTCAAGAATTGAGAGAGGTAAAATTAAGAAAGCAGTTACAGGCACTGGGAAAAGTGACAGAGGCAATGTCGGAATGAATGAATGAAAGGTGTCCTGTTAGTTTGTTTTCCCCTGTCCACCCTTTCTCTCCAGGTGCTGCCGTGTGGGTCAAAGATTGGAGTGTGTCTCCCCTGAGGGCGAAGTGGAAAGGCCCTTACAACGATATCCTGACCACACCTACAGCTGTGAGAGTAGCAGAAATTCCTGCCCGGATCCATTACAGCAGAGTGAAGCCTGCCGTGGAACCCGAGGATCTACATCATCATAGGACTGTTCTTTATTGGACTCATGAAAGCTAAGTGGACTTTAGTTTGTGCAAATATTCAGGATGCTAATGTAAAAAATTGTACAAAATAGATTAGCTTTAGATTATTCACTTGCTGCAGAAGGAAGAATGTGTAGCAAGTTCAATCTGACCAACTGTTGTTTAAAAATAAATGATCAAGGTCTAGTGGTGGAAAATATAGCTAATGAAATTTCCAAATTGGCTCATATGCCAGTACAGGTGTGGCATGGATTTAATCCAAAATTCATCTTTGGAGGATAGTTTTCTGCTTTTGGAGATTTCAAGACCCTTATAATAGGAGTCTTAATATTATTGAGTACTTGCCTTCTCCTCCCATGCCTAGTGCCAGTATTACTCCAGATGGTGAAAAACCTAGTGAATTCAGCTGTATCTCAAAGAGGCCCAAGTGAAGTGTATTACATGCACCACCAACAAACTGTGGCACAGGTTGATGGAGATGATGATGAGACTCCATAACAACTTGTTTTGAGTCTCAAAGGGTGGAATGAGGTGTGAAAAGTAAAAAACAGTTCAAGAGAGTGTGCCCTGCCCACCCTGTGTAGGCCTCAGCCAAGCCACAGGCGTTTTCATTGTCTGCGTGTTTCTCCCCTGACATACTTGGGGCCCAGACTGTAATCTATGATGTTATGTCTCGTTCTTTATTTTATGACCCTCACTCTCTGTCTTATGACCCTCACGTGCACTCCCACCCTGAAAAGTGGATAAAAGAGAGGCATGGGTTTGAGTCAGGGGGCTCGGTTTTGGGAAACATGCTGGTGTTCCAAGTACCCCCCGCTGAATAAACCTGCTTCCTCTAATCAACTGGTGCCTGGAGTCTTCTGTCTGCGTCGGTTTCCTGCTACACTGCACCTTTGGGTTGCTTTGTTCTTATTTTTCTAGATCCCCAATGTGTGACATTAGGTCATTAATTTGTGATATTTCTGTCTTTTAAATGGAAGTATTTAGTGCTATAAACTTCTCTCTTAGCTCTGCTTTTAACTTACCCCAGAGATTTTGTTAGTTCATCTTTTAATTAAGAAAAACTTTTAAAATTTTTCACCTTCATTTCATTGTTGATCTCAAAGATAATTTAGTATCGTGCCATTTAATTTTCATGTATTTTGTATTGTTTTGAAAGTTTTTCTTGGAATTGAATTCTAACTTTATTCCACTGTGGTCTGAGATTACTCATAATATTATTTTGATTTTTATCATTTTTTTGATACTTGTTTAGTGGCCTAAAATGTGAACTATGTTGGATAATGTCCCATGTACCTATGAGAAGAACATAAATTCTATAGTTTAGGAGTAGACTATTTTGTAAATGTCTGTTAAGTCTACTTATTCTAGACTCCTGTTTTATTCAATGTTTCTTTGCTGTCCAATTTTGTCATTGGAGTGTTGAAGTCCCCCACTATTAATATGTTGTTTGTTTCAGTTTTAGGTCAAGTGGTATTTGTTTTATGAATCTAGGACTCTGGTGTCAGCTGCATATATATTTAGGATTGTTATATCTAATTGTTGAATTGATCCCTATATCACTATATAGTGGCTATCTTTGTCTTTTTTTTTTTTTACAGTTATTGATTTAAAATTTGTTTATCAGATATAAGCATAGCTATTCCTACTTATTTTTTTTTCTGAAACAAAGTCTCACTCAGTCACCCTGTGTAGGTGCTGTGCCATGATAGCTTTAGCAACCTCAAAGTCTTGCACTTGAGCAATCCTCCTGCCTCAGGCTCCTGAGTATCTGGGATTATAGGCACTCACCACAATTCCTGACTAATTTTTTTATTTTTGAGTGACAGGGTCTCACTTTTGCTCTGGCAGGTCTCAAAGCCCTGAGCTCATGCAATCCACCCACTTTGGCCACCCAGAGTTTTAAGATTACTGGTGTGAGCTACCACACCTGACCTCCTAGTCACTTTTGATTTCCATTAGCATGGGATATTTTGGCTCATGCTTTCACCTTGAGTTTATGAGAATGTTCATGAGTTAAACGGTTTTCTTAGAGACATTGGATATTAGAGTTGTGTTTTTTTTTTTTTTTTTGGAGACAGAGTCTCACTATGTCACCCTTGGTAGAGGGCCTTGGCATCACAGCTCACAGCAACCTCAACCTCTTGGACTTAAGCAATTTTCTTGCCTCAGCCTCCCAAGTAGTTTGGAGTACAGGCATGCACCACAATTCCTGGCTATTTTTTTGTTGTAGTTGTCATTGTTGTTTAGCTGGCCACGGCCGGGTTCAAACTCATCAGCATTGGTATATGTGGCTGGTGCCATAACCACTGTGCTATGGGGCTGAGCCTAGGATTGTGTTTTTTTAATCCATTCCACCAGTCTGTATCGTAGTCATCACAGTGAAACCTGTCCTTTTCCCTTGATCTGGCTTGCTGAAAGATCAACTCACAATTATGGTAGATTAATAAGAGAAAGGTTTATTTCCAAATACCAAGCTCATGAGGTAATCACAGAATGAGTATCCAAAGTCTCAGTGATGGTCAGTGACTTTTAAAGATGCCTTCTAAAAGGGAGGGGGGAGAGAAACTGCAAAGTATACATGTAGCAAGTAGTGGTTGCTGGGGGCAGAGTGTAGATGAGTGGAAACAAATTGATTTGTTAATTAACCTGAAAGATGGGTTGTGCTTCCAATGACCTTGGAGCCAGGTCTATTAGTATGTGATAAAGAGGCCAGCAGTCTTTTCTGAGTCTATATCAGGTTACTTGGGTTTTATAAAGGAGCGGCCAGGGTTTTGTTATCATGAATAGCCTTTAAATTAAAATTTTTTTTTATACCAAGGAATAATATTCTAGGGTGCAATTTCCTTAGCTCCTTCATCCCCTGGTCTGGAAATTTCCTAGAAGTTTCACACATTAAGAGCTGAGTCGGTAAATGTGGAGAGAGAGAGCAGATTAGTAATATGATGTTTCAAGGAAACAGAAGAATATAAATCAGGGTCAGTGCCTGTCACTCAGTGGGTAGGGCACTAGCCACATACACCAAGGCTGGTGTGTTGAAACCCAGCCTGGGCCAGTTAAGGCAACAATGACAACTATAACAACAACAACAACAAAAAATAGCTGGGCGTTGTGGCAGGTGCCTGTAGGTGAAGCAAGAGAATCTTTTTTTTTTTTCTTTTTTCTTTTTTGAGATAGAGCCTCAAGCTGTCCCCCTGGGTAGAGTGCCGTTGCATCACAGCTCACATCAACCTCCAACTCCTGGGCTCAAGCGAGTCTCCTGCCTGTGCCTCCCAAGTAACTGGGACCACAGGCACCCGCCACAACACCCGGCTATTTTTTGGTTGCCACCGTCGTTGTTGTTTGGTGGGTCTGGGCTGGATTCAAACCCGCCACCTTAGGTGTATGTGGCTGGCACCTTAGCCACTTGAGCCACAGGTGCCCAGCTGAAGCAAGAGAATCTTGAACCTTAAGATTGAACCTTAAGCCCAAGAATTTGAGGTTTCTGTGAGCTGTGATGCCACAGCAGTCTCCCCAGGGGGATAGCTTGAGACTCCAATAACAGCACAAGCTCTTCTTTGTTGAGCTATCAAAGCATCCAGGATGTGGTGATTTTGAATTCTAACAGATGCCAGGCTGTTAACCTCTGCTGGAAGTGTTCCCAATGCCTACGTAGTGATATTGAGCTCTTGTTCTATTACCATGGAGAGATTTTTGATTGCTCTTTCAATTTTCTTAAGTTCCAAAAGCTGGATAAAGGATCTTGAGCATTGAAAAGAACTTTGAGTTATGATATACAAGGGGATTTCAGATAATCTTTTACATTTTGTATGTTTATAAGGTGCAACCTTATGAACAACAGAGCCCAAGTTTGTAATTTGACTGGCATTTAAAGTGAAGTACTTGCTTACAGAGGGTGTCAGATAACCCTCCAAGGGTTGAGTACTGCTGATCTAGATGTTGGCATAAGCAGCAATCAGGTTGATTAGTTAGTGTGGCCAGGGTTTGAAAGATTAGTTAGTGTGGCCTGGTTTAAAGGGGTGCCAGTCTGCGCTTGACCTGCTGAAGAAATAGTAAGGGTTAGCAAGAGTAAGTCATGGTTTGAAAGAAGAGTCATAGTGGAAGATAAAAAGAAAAGAGAGGGGGCAGCACCTGTAATAAATAAATAAAAATAAAATTAAAAAAAAGTGTTTTAAAGGGCGCCTGTTGCTCAGTGAGCATGGCGCCAGCCCCATATACTGAGGGTGGCAGGTTCAAACCCGGCCCAGCCGAACTGCAACCAAAAAATAGCCAGGCGTTGTGGTGGGTGCCTATAGTGCCAGGTACTCGGGAGGCTGAGGCAAGAGAATCGTTGAACCCCAGGATGTGGAGGTTGCTGTGAACTGTGACACAAGGGCACTCTACCAAGGGCAATAATGTGAGACTATGTCTCTACAAAAAAAAAAGAAAAGAAAAGAAAAGTGTTTTAAAGAGTGTTTAATAGCCCCTGACTATTGCAGGTTTTTAAGGCAAGGAATAAAGATTTATTTATTTATTTCTTAGCTGTTTTTGTCAGGTGCTGGGTTTGAAACCACCACCTCTGGCATATGGGATCGGTAACCTACCCTTTTGACCCACATGTGCCACCCGGGAATATAGATTTAAATGAGGTTTCTTGATCCACAATCTTGGGAATAGTTGTCTATTTTGTGAAGTCGTCTGCTTCAGGGGCCTGGGGATTAGCCCTGGAAATCCTTACTTCCAAGTGACCTGTAGGAGTCGTCCTCCCACTGTCTCAGCGTATTCTGGCAAGGCTCATGTGAATCCAGGAGGGCTTTTCCTTTACTTTCATGGCAGTATAGGTGGTCAGTGGTATTTCATAAGGGCCTTCCCAGTGGGGTGACCCTGCATGTTACTTCTAAAATCTTTGATGTTTATGTGATCTCTTGGTCAAACAGGATGACAAGGCCTGTCAGCTGGGGGAGGCCATGCTCTATTCACCTGTTGATGATATGCTTCAAGCATATTAGTTAGCATCTCTAGGTAGCTACTTGTCGTATAAAATTAATTGTTCCTTTTAATCCTCACAGTGTTCAATGAGTACAAAAATAGGTTTATAAATGCCAGGTAGGCATGGTATAAGAGAATACTGTGTTTTTTTTTTTTAAAAAAGGGGTTAATCCATGACTTCTAATTGGGGTATTTCAGACTGTATGAGGGCCATGGGTAATGTTTTTGACTATTTAAGTTCAGTATCTTGACAGACTTTTTCAAAATTATTTTTATTTTTAGATTTTTACATTTTACTTTCCCTGATTGGGGATGGCATGGGTATACAATTTAAATAAGTATCCTAGAGTCTTTGTAAGCAAGTGTTTTAAAATGAGTCCCCTGATTTGACTCAGTCTAGACAGGAATATTAAAACATGAGATAATCTCAATTACTAATTTTTAAACCACTCTTGTAGTACCAGCATATGTAGTTAAACAACATTTAGTCTATTCTTGAAACAATAAACAACAACGAGAAAAGCTTAAAGTGGAAGTAAATCTGTAAAATGAATTTGTAGTGTCAGAAAGGCAATGCTGGTCTTTGGGGGCTCCCTAAAGAGTATGGGCCTCTTCCAGAGATTTGGTGAGTATTACAAATAGTACACTGGGAAATAATTTGGTCAGAGACTTTATAGATCCTAGAGCAGTGGTTCTCAACCTTCCTAATGCTGTGGCCCTTTATACTGTTCCTATGGGTCGCGACCCACAGGTTGAGAACTGCTGTCTTAGGGCACTATCAAGTGTACTTATATATATAATTTTTTCTTGATCGTCCCCCATTTGCACATAATCTCTCATAGGAAGAGAGATAAGTGCAACTCAAAGACTTAAAAGGGAACTAGGGAGTCTGCCCAGTTTAATCTGCAACTTACCTTTCAGGATAAACTCAACGGTTTTTACTAAGAATTTTTACTAGTTGACTTCTAATATTACCATTTTTTAAAAATATTCAGACTCAATTTTTTTTTTCAGATTTAATTTTTGAACTATTTATTTTACTGTTTTAAGAAATCACGAGCTGTGGCAGGCCGGCCAATGATGGGCAGGGCGTCATAGGAAGAGGGGACTGGGATGGGCTAGCAGGGCAGAGAGCCGGGTTAGGCCTGTCGCGCCACCCACGGGTCAGGGAAAAGTCGACTGCGCTGCACCTTCCAGGTTTCAGGGAGGCCGGTGCACCCCCGGCGCCAGCGCGCTCTCCTGCCACGTCGGAGCCTGTGCCAGCGACCGGCTGTGGGGGCCCAGGCTGGGACTCGGATCCCGCCTGTGCGGGGGGAGGTCATTGCCTCCCCTTCCAAGAGTTTTCTTGGAGGCTTTTTCGGTCCAATTTGCGAGATTGATATTGTCCTTCATGATGGAGAAACCAGGAAAATGGCAGAAATGAAAACTGAAGATGGCAAAGTGGAAAAACACTGTGTCTTCTAGGATGGAGAATCTGTTCAGGGAAGGTAAACGTAGCCTTTTAGCAACCTGGAAAGAAGCTAGAGCACCAGGGAATTAGAATTGAATTTGTAGGTCAAATTGAACTTTTCAATGACAAGAGTAATACTCATGAATTTGTAAACCTAGTGAAAGAACCAGCCCTACCTGGAGAACTGACTCAGAGCACAAGTTAGGATTTTGCATTTATGCAAGTTGAAAAGCCATCAGAATCTTACATGGGTGCCAATGTCTGCTTGAGGTATTTTCTTAAAGTGACAATAGTAAGAAGACTGACAGATTTGGTAAAAGAATATGATCTTATTATTCACCAGCTTGCCACCTATTCAGATGTTAAATTCTATCAAGATGGAAGTGGGCATTGAAGATTGTCCACATAGAGAATTTGAATATAATAAATCAAAGTATCATTTAAAGGATGTGATTGTTAGAAAAATTTACTTTTTATTAGTAAGAATAAAAATATAACATATGGAGTTACAACTGATCAAAATAGAGATAACAGGAATTGGACCCAGTACCACAATGGAAACAGAAACAATTGCCAAATGTGAAATAAAGGATGGTGCACCAGTGAAAGGGGAATCAATTCCAGTAAGACTATTTTTAGCAGGGTATGACCCAATTCCAACAAGGAGAGATGTGAACAAAAAGTTTTCAGTAAGATACTTTTTGAATTTAGTGCTTGTTGATGAGGAAGACAGAAGGTACTTCAAGCAGCAGGAGATCGTTTTATGGAGAAAAGCTCCTGAAAAACTAAGGAAACAGTACAAACTTTGACTAGAGATTTGAATCTCCAGAATCACAAGCATCTGCTGAACAGCCTGAAATGTGAACTGAATACGAGAAAAGAAGAAAAACAAAAACCTCCTGTAACCATGGAGATTAAGTCCCACAGGTTAAAGATGGTTGCAGCACATGGGGTGGGGGCTGGGGGGTGAGGGAAAGGCCCAAACTCCACATATATTAGTCTTCCTTTATGTTACAGTGCTGCATTTATTTTATGATGTGACAAAATGTTCTTCATGTATATACATTTTCAAAAGTGCTTTCTTTGGAACACTGGAATTGTCTTAAGCTGCCTTTTTTTTTTTACTGCACACTTTGATTTAATTATAAGCACTCAGATATGCATCAGCATAAATATTAAAGATTTTCATGTGAGTAGGCTGGTATGTATAATTTTGTTTTTTTTCCTGCAGAAAGTTAATTAGAAATCCTTTTCTTCTCCCTTTTAATGCTAATGATTACCTCTTATTCTCTACCTGCAAAAATTTAAGCATTTTGTGTTCAAATGAAATTAGAATATCTGAGTAGCCCTTACATCCTGCAAAGATTTAAAACATGGGATCTCAATATTTTGAGAACTACATTTGTTTTTACACGTGTTTAAGAAATGCATACAGAGGCTCGGCACCTGTGGCTCAAGCGGCTAAGGCGCCAGCCACATACACCTAAGGTGGCAGGTTTGAATCCCCAGCCCGGGCCCGCCAAACAGCAATGAAGGCTGCAACCAAAAAATGGCCAGGCGTTGTGGTGGGCGCCTGTAGTCCCAGCTACTTGGTAGGCGGAGGCAGGAGACTCACTTGAGCCCAGGAGTTGGAGGTTGCTGTGAGGGTGATGCCATGGCACTCTACCCAGGGGGATAGTTTGAGGCTCCGTCTCAAAAAAAAAAAAGAAAGAAAGAAATGCATACAGAGCATCTCACTGTGGGTGCTCCTGAGTACCATACCATGGCTTCCTGAATTTTGCCCTTTTTGAAGTCTTTTGTGGCATGATTATTAATTTTTTCCTGAAAAGATTATGTGGCATGTCATTGTGTCTGCCTTTTTATTTATTTATCTTTGGAATATGAAATCACTGTTTTGCTACTGTATGTTTTCTGCAATGTGGAGTTGACTTCTGTTGGCATTTTGGAATTTGTTAGAATTATTTAATTTTTCTAAAAGTACTTTGAAACACACATAAATATTTCAACTTAAGGAATCTTTTTGCCATGGGAATGCAAACATTTTCTTAACTTCACAAATTTATTTTTTACTTTTCCGGAGAAAATTTGGTGCTAGTGGACTCAGGAGGACCTGTAGAGCATGTCCAATTATTAGATCTGGACAATGTCATCTTTATGAAACTGAAAATTTGGCTAATTCGAACTCACGTTTAAACTTCATCGAGTCTTTTAATTTTTTAAGCACTAAATTCAAGTCGTTTCTTTAACGTCTCTAAAAAAGGTTGCAATCATGTGTTCATGTGCATGGAGTCTGATCTCAGATACACTAAATGTGGCGTATAGAAAACAAAATGAAGCCTGCTGTATGGAAACTACTTCAACGTATGGTTCATTGGTTTTTGTACCAATATTTTTTATACACTTCAGTACAAGTCTTGTTGGTTAATCTTACTTTATGAGTAAGCTAAATAATCCAAATTATATTTCTTTAATCTTGTTTTACTACTATGGCATTTTGATAAATTGGTCGGTAACCAACTTCTTTACTGGCAAAAACTTCTACGTACCATGTGCTGGAGCATCTCCTTTCAATGTGGGTATCTATGAATGGTAATGTTTTCCTTCATGCAGGTGCCTATTCAGAGATGTAAAATTTTAAATTGCCGAATATTTTCATGGTCACTTGCATGTAGTAATCTAGGAAATATTCAAATAGATTTTGAAAACCAATTGTATTTAACCAGCCTCAAACTGTGCAACATGATGTATAATAAAGAATTTGAAAAGAAATCACCAGCTAGACAAGAACCTTTAATAGGGTTTAATATAACTATCAATTTTAATTATATTTTAGACTTATTTTGATTTCTGTTACTATTTAAGACAGGATTCAAATTTTTGTTTTTGTTTTTTTCAAAAAACTCAGAAATCAAAAACACAAATCTATGGTAGCGTGGATTCTGAGAGAGAATTTGCCCAAAGGCTGCAGTTGGATGGAGAGAGTGACCGGGTTCAGCAGGTATCTTACCTGGACTTTTGGTGTGTAGCTCTCTGTTTCTGGAAGTCTTTGGATGTTCTATTTCAGAATCTACGTTTAATAAAAATTAAATTTAACAGAGTTCAACTAAGCAAAAAGTATTTCACAGGTTAGGAATACCCACGGACATGTTAGTTTTCTAGTTAGAGTTCTGAAAGTTTGCTTTTAGTCTCATGGCATTTAACCTCTAAAGTCATCAGAAATTTGATCTGAGAGAACTTGCCTGTCTTTTTTTTTTTTTATTATTATTTTTCTTTCTTTCTTTCTTTTTTTGTTGGGACAGAGTCTCATTATGTAGCACTCGGTAGAGTGCTGTGGCATTACAGCAACTCTTGAACTTAAGTGATTCTCTTGCCTCAGCCTCCTGAGTAGCTGGAACTATAGGTGCCCACCACAATGCCTGGCTATTTTTTTGTTGCAGTTGTCATTATTGTTTGACAGGCTCAGGCTGGGTTTCAACCCGCCAGCCCCTGTGTATGTGGCTGGTGCCCTACCCACCGAGCTTTTCCTATTTTTCTTGAAGGACAAACTTTGGATTTAGTTAGTTATAAAAATACTTTCTGAGATGAATTCAAGTTATTATTGACGATATATACTAAGACAGACCAATATTTTATAATACTGAAACATATATATATAAATATAATTCACAGAAAATAAACTACCATTTTCTATTTGACAATATTTCTCATACATTTAAAAATAATTCCAATATGTCTTTCTCAGACTTTCACTGGTCTTAATATTTTAAAAAGATTAAAATTAGAGTTTAGATTTTGGAAGGTTTCTCAATTATTAACATTTTAAAACATTTGTTCAAACAGGATTACAAGCAAAAGATCCCAAAGGCAATACATAGTCAACTGGATCACATGAAAATTCCTTCACAAATTTTCTTTTATGAACCTTCTTCAATCTGGTATAGATAATTTACAAATATTCTAAACTTTTTGGTTTTCTCTGCCTTTCATTTTCTTAAATAACCATTCTGTTTCAGGCCACAATTCACTGCACAGGATTCTTTTCTTAAACAATGCCATTTTCCTTTCTGTTTTATTTTTTCTTACTCTTAAAAAAAATCACTATTCACAGAATAGGATCACAGTTTACTATAAAGTTAATTATTTACTTGGCTAAACTGATAATTAGAAGGTTTAAAAGATGAGAATATACTTTTTTTGACAAATATTCAGTTTCCCAAGCAATCTAAATAATCAAATTATTACATTTCACAAATGAGAGAGATTTTGTGGAATATAACACTGATCCAGTTTTTGCTACATAGGGCTGGACAGGGACCTCCCCCCCTCCTTTTATGGGTGTGGCACAAAGAGGCTGCCCTTTCCAGGCAACATCCCTGGACTCTAGTAAGGTTATGAACAAAGTAGCCTGCAACACTTCTGGACAGTTCTATCTTGAGTAGGGAGCATACACCCCAATCCTAACAGCCTTGCCACAGAAAAGGGACTTCATTTATTTATTTACTAATACATTCATTAAGTTTGTAAAGGTGTTTTTCATCTAACAAGTTTTGGCTAAAATTTCACTTAAGGTGAATATTTACCCCTAGACAAAGGTCTCACACAGGACACCTCTGACTATGGTCTCCTCTTCCCTGTGTGAAGTTCTGGTGCTCTCCACTCTCTCTTCGTGCCCCTCTGTCCAGCAATATCTTACTTTATCACTGATCTGTGGCCCATGGCCTCACTTTTTGAATCTCCAAGACCAAGGAACCACTGAAGAAGAACTTCTAGTAACAACATGATTTTAAGCTTTTAAGTTACTAAAAAATGCTGAAACCACAACATAGGCATCATTTCTGATGTCTTTTCCTTGTCCCCCTAAGTTTCACATGGTCATGTGGCATCGAAGATCGCCACAAAGGACAGGACCTATGTTCTTTACCAGGTGCCGAGTTTAAGATAGAAAACAGGAAACTGGAACATCAAGTTTCTCTCAGACTATCCAGGGGGCAAAGTTGGAGCAGGGAAAAAGGGGCCACATGGGTGAGACTGTGCCCTGTAGTTGCTGGCCTAAGTATGGGAATATGTCTCTTGGGCCTCACTACAGACCACAGACCTTTGTAGACCTTAGTATACAAACAGGAACATAAGTTTACAGTTGAATCTAGCAAATTTAGGAATATTACAGAGGTAGCAGTTTTACAATCTTTGGACACTTGCACTTGAATAACAGGTGTAAAGCTAATTTTATCTGTTTTTTTTTTTTTTTTTT
>NW_003852696.1:666651-669440 GCF_000181295.1 Otolemur garnettii
TTAGGTGTATGTGGCTGGCGCCTTAGCCACTTGAGCCACAGACGCCGAGCCTCATTTGATATCTTGATGATGCATTATTTATTTAAAATTTTAAAAAGACCCACAATTTTTCAGTACCAAAGAAAGGCAAGTAAATAATAACAAGATGAAAGCAGGGCCAAGCATCCCTTGGCACAGTGGGCCCCACACCTACAGAACCAAACACATTCAGGAACCCTGGAGATATGCTAATTTACAGAAGGAAAACACCTGCAATCCAGCTTGGATTATATCTGTATCTATGGAAATATGTTTTCAGAAATTTTTTAACAGAGGAAGTACCCACAGAGGCAAAAGGGCCTGTGAGGGTGATATGATTGATGGCAACCGGGCAATGGCATAGAAGAGCCTTGGTAGAAGTGCGCTGAGGGAGAGAATCCCGACTTCAAAAGATGTGTATTATAGGATTCCATTTTTCACTTCTAGAAAATGGAAAGCAACAGGGACAGAAAGTAGATCAGAGCTCATCTAGAGCGGCCCTAGGTAGGAATTGGAGGAGGAATCAGGAAGGGGTGTCTGGAGACCTCCTGAAACCAGGGAAAGGATGGATGAGCTGGAACTGCCACCTCAGCCCTTAAACTTCCTTACAAAAAGATTTTTTATAACAAGCTGATAACGAGTAGGGCTTTCTGTTTCCTTGGGGACACTTTTTCTAGAAGTAGATTTCTGTGAATGACTCTGAGGACAGAGGGGAGGAGTCTCCACTCTCAGGTGGCACCTGTGGGTTCCACTGTGCATACACTTGCATTCATAAACATAACATTATTTTCAGTCACATTTATTCTTTTAACAGGAAGTTCTGACATTTGACTGTGTTTAAAGCACTCAGAGGGATTTTGTGACATCTTATTCATGTAGAAACAGGTTCTTGCCACCTGTGTTTTGTCAGCATTAGTTTGTCTTTGATGATACGGTGCGAATTTCCAGTGAATTTTATTGTCCTTTAAATCTCAGTTTATTTTTAAAATTTCCTCTATTAGGTGAGCTCAGTGACTTTTTTTTTTTTTTTTTTGGAGACAGAGTCTCACTATGTCACTGTCAATAGGGTGCTATGATGTCACAGCTCACAGCAACCTCAAACTCTTGGGCTTGAGCCATCATCTTACCTCAGCTCCCAAGTAGCTGGGACTACAGGCCCTCACCACATCACCTGGCTATTTTTTGGTTGTAGTTCTCATTATTGTTTAACAGACCCGGGCTGGGCTCAAACCTTCTATCCCTGTTGTATGTGGTCGGTGCCCTGCTGACTGAGCAATGGGCACCAGGCCAATGCTTGCTTTTTCTTTTTGAGACAGAGCCTTAAGCTGTCACCCTGGGTAGAGTGCTATGGCATCACAGCTCACAGCAACCCCCAACTCCTGGGCTCAAGCGAGTCTCCTGCCTTCACCTCCCAAGTAGCTGGGATTATAGGCCCCCATCATAATGCCTGGCTATTTTTTTGTTGCAGCCATCATTGTTTGGTGGACCCAGGCTGGATTTGAACATGTCAGCTCAGGTGTATGTGGCTGGCACCTTAGCCATTTGAGCTAGGCCAATGTTTTAACAGAGGAAGCGCCCAAGTGGAAAAATGGCCTGTGATGGTGATAAGATCAGTGGCAACTCGACAATGACATAGAAGACCTTGGTAGAAGGGTGATGAGGGAGAGAATCCTGCCTTCAAAGGTGTGAGCCATAGGATTCCATTTCTAAATTCTAGGAAATGGAAAGCAGCAGGGACAGAAAGTAGATCAGAGCTCATCTAGGGAGCCTTGGGTAGGAATTGGAGGAGGAATCAGAAAGGGGTGACTGAAGGCCTTTGAGGCAGTGAGGTTGTTTATATTGATTGTCGGGGTGTTTTCCAGGGAGCATAAAATATCCAAGTACACTTTATATATGTACACTTTGTACACTAATTGTACACTTTATACATCGTCACGTGATTGTGCATCAGTTATCCTTTAGTAAGAAGAGATTAAGAGGGGACAGCCAAAAGAACAGGTATGGACCCTGCAAACTCTCACAGGGTGACTTAGATGGGAGACCTCCTAGAATCAGGAAGAGGATGGATGAGCTGGAACTGCCACCTCAGCCCTTGAACTTTCTTACAAAAAGATTCTGTATATCAAGCTGATGAAGAGCAGGGCTTTCAATTTCCTTGAGGACACTTTTTCTAGAAATAGTTTGCTGTGAGTGACTTTGATGACAGGAGAGGAGCCTCCACTCCCAGGTGGCACCTGTGGGTTCTGCTCAGCAGCTGTGGGTGTCCAGGGTTGTGGCAGCAACAGCAGCAAAAACCACAGGCCAGACTAGAGCAGCAGCTGCCGGGTGTTCACCGTCTTGGCAGGGGAGAAGGGGGTTTTTGTCTCACTTCCCCGTGGGACTGGAGCACTGTGGGAGCATCCAGGCTGTCGTCATAGGACTGACAGAAATATTCAGCGTCATCTTCACTCTGGAGCTCTCTGATGGTCAGGGAGCCTGAGCTGCCAGACTTGGAGCCAGAGAATCTGTCAGGGACCCCCGGGGGTCTATTGCTGTTACCATAGATGATGGTTCTAGGGGCCTTTCCCTGGAGCTGCTGGTACCAGTGCACAGAATTCCCACCCCCGATGTTGTTGCTGCTTCCCAAGCAGGAGATGGTGACCGTCTCCCGCAGGGATCCAGACATCGATGGTGGCTGAGTCAGCACAGACTGGGCCCAGGACCCTGGAAGGGGGAGAGACACAGACATGGTGATTCTGGGTCTGGAGAGAAGAGGAGAGAGCAGGGCCCCA
>NW_003852696.1:669973-674136 GCF_000181295.1 Otolemur garnettii
CCCCCCTGACTCAGGACCAGGCTGGCAGCCCCTCCTGTGTCCTCCCCATTTGCTCAGAGAGTCTTCATGCTCTACGGGGCTCCTCAGGGTGAATGTGTCCCTGGCTTGCTGGGCTGTTGTTTTGATGGGACTGAGGTGGGGTCTCAATACACAGTCTTCATAGGTCAGAGTCAGGTCCAGAGCAGTTACAGGCTCCCCTGGACACCCTTCTCTGGATGCACTTGAAGCTGGTTCTTTGCTCTCATAGGATTTCTCTTGGATGGCCAGAGTTCTCCTCTATCTGTGGATCCCACAGCAGTGAGGACAGGGAGTGATCTTCTCTGTAGAGATGGGAAGGTACTAGGGGCAGCTGAGCGTCCATTCCAGAGAGTTCTCAGTGGAAATCTTCACTGTGTCTACTTCCATTCACTGGAACACAACAGTCATCACTGTACTTTGGTAACTGATTGCTAGTAATCTGTTACAACCACAAAACACAGTATAAGAGACTAAGTGACATTATTTGCTATTTTATTTAGGACCAGTCATGGTGGTAAACACACTAACTTGGGAGATGTAACAAGGTAAAAGTTTAAATTATTTGGACCTTGTCCCAGAGGAGCCTGATCTGTGAGAGCTGTTAGCAACACTATGTCCAGATAGAGAGTGAAGGGGAAAATACGGTTTGTACTGAGGAATGAATGCTGTCCATCTGTTTTCTTTTTCCCCCACAGGTGTTTTTTGTGTCTTTGTTGCTCCCAGTAGAGTGCCCTGGTGTCAAAGCTCACAGCAACCTCAACTCCTGGGCTTAAGCGATTCTCTTGCCTCTGCCTCTCCCAAGTAGCTGGGACTACAGGAGCCGGCCACAACCCATGGTTATTTTTAGAGATGAGATCTCACTCTGGCTCAGGGTGGTCTTGAACTTAAGAGGTCAGTGAATCCACCCACTTTGGCCTCCCAGTGTTGGGATTACAGGTGTGAGCCACTGCGCCTGGCCTGTCATTCTGTGCCATGATGAGAAAAAAATGTAATCTCTGTCCTGAAAAAACACGCTCTTTATATTATTTTGTCAAAAAATCAACTTCCACAAAAAGATAACCCCATTTCCTAGAATTCTAAGGAGGATAAAAGGTTCGTGTATGACTAGGACAGCGCTTTCAGTCTATGCAGCAGACCGTTACCATGTTGTATTTTGGGAGGTCACCTGCCTCAGAGAAGGACAGTAGCACTGTCAGCTTGACATCTTGTGGATGAGTTTGTCACACTTTAGTCTCATTGCTATGATTATAGAGAAAGTTTTAATGCATGATGTTTTAAAAAGAGGTTAATGAAGGGCGGAGGCTGTGGCTCAAAGGAGTAGGGCGCTGGCCCCATACACAGGAGGTGGTGGTTCAAACCCAGCCCTGGCCAAAAACTGCAAAAAGATACACTTTGCTTCTGTATGAATGTGGAGCAGAACCATCACTGCTGTTGTGCCATAAGCACACTTCTTGCATTCAGAAGCATAACATGATTTTCAGTCACATTTATTCTTTTAACAGGAAGTTTTGACATTCGACTGTGTTGAAAGCACAAGGCAGGGATTTTGTGACGTTTTATTCATTATCATGTAGAAACAGGTGCTTGCCACCTGTGTTTGGTCAGCGTTTCTTAGCCTTTGGTGATCCAGGGTGAATTTCCAGTGAATTTTATTGTCCTTTATCTCTTACTTTCTTTTTAAAATTTACTCTATTAGGTATTAGGCCGGGCTCAGAGACTCACAGCTGTAATGTGCTTTTTTTTTTGTTTTTTGAGACAGAGCAACAGGTTATAGTTGTAAAGAAAACCACACATGTGGACACACACACACACACAGAGACGAATATACATTTGTGTTTATGCACACAGACCTTCACTGGGAGGATAAACATCAGTGTCACTTCTGCTGACCCAGAGGGTCAGGAGAGAGCACATAGGATGGGGAAGTCCTTTTTTTTTTTTTCTTTTTTTGTGAGAAGGTTTCACTTTGTTGCCCCTGGTCGAGCTGTGGCCTCACATCTCACAGCAACCTCAAACTCTTGGGCTCAAGTGATTGTCTTGCTTCAGCCTGCAGAGTATCTGGGACTATAGGTGCCTGTCACAATGTCTGGCTGGTTTTCTTTTTTTTCCCTTTGTTTAGAGATGGACTCTCAGCGTTGATTGGGCAGGTCTCAAACTCATAAGCTCGAGCACTCCACCCACCTCAGCCTCTGTGAGTGCTGGGATTGCAGGTGTGAGCCACTGTGCCCGGCCTTGGCATGTCCTTTCTTACCATTTTCTTTACATTTTTATTTTTTCCTTGTGGTATAATTTAAGCCGACTTTCATGACTTTTAATTGAATATCTTGATGATGCACTATTTATTTAAAATTTTAAAAAGACCCACAATTTTTCTGTACTAAAGAAAGGTGAGTAAATAATACCAAGATGAAAGCAGGGCCGAGCATCCCTTGGCACAGTGGGCCCCACACCTACAGAACCAAACACGGTCAGGGACCCTGGGAGATACGCTAATTTACAGAAGGAAAACACCTGCAATCCAGCTTGGATTATATCTGTATCTGTGACTATGTGTTTGGAAATATGTTTTCAATAAAATTTTAGCAGAGGAAGTACCCACGAAGGCAAAAGGGTCTGTGACGGTGACATGACTGGCAGCAACGGGGCAGCGGTACAGAAGACCCTCAGCGGAAGTGTGCTGAGGGAGAGAATCCTGACTTCAGAAGGCGTCTGCCGTAGGAGTCCATTTCTACATTCTAGAAATGGAAAGCAGCAGGGACAGAAAGTAGATCAGAGCTCATCTAGGGCGGCCTGAGGGAAGGAATTGGGGGAGGAATCAGAAAGGGGTGTCCGGAGGCCTTTATGGCAGTGAGATTGTTTATATTGATTGTGGGGATGTTTTCCAGGAAGCATAAAATATCCAAGTGTGGGCTCGGCGCCTGTGGCTGAATTGGCTAAGGCACTAGCCACATACACCTAAGGTGGCGGGTTTGAATCCAACCTGGGCTCGCCGAACAACAATGATGGCTGCAACCAAAAATAGCCGGGCGTTGTGGCGGGCGCCTGTGGTCCCAGCTTCTTGGGAGGCTAAGGCAGGAAACTGACATGAGCCCAGGAGTTGGAGGTAGCTGTGAGCTGTGAGGCCACGGCACTCTACTCAGGATGACAGCTTGAGGCTCTGTCTCAAAAAAAAAAAAAATCCAAGTGTGTCTAATTGTGTACATTAAATATAGTCATGTGATTGTGCATCAGTCATCCTTTAGAAGAGATTAAACGGGGACAGCCAAAAGAACAGGTATGGACGCTGCAAACTCACACAAGGATGACCAAGATCCAAGACCTCCTGGAATCAGGAAAAGGATGGATGAGCCGGAGCTGCCACCTCAGCCCTTGAATTTCCTTACAAAAAGATTCCGTATATCAAGCTGATAAAGAGCAGGGTTTTCTGTTTCCTTGGGGACACTTTTTCTAGAAATAGATTGCTGTGAATGACAGAAGAGGAGGCATCTCCACTCCTAGGGTTCAACTGTGGGTCATGCTGTGTCCAGGGTTACAGCAGCAACAGAAGCATAAACCACAGGCCAGGTCTGAGCAGCAGTTGCCAGGTGTTCACTCTCTTGAGGGGTGAGAAGGGGGTATTTGTCTCAAGTCCCCGTAGGTCTGGAGCACTGTGGGAGCACCCTGGCTGCTGTCATAGGACTGACAGTAATAATCAGCCTCATCTTCACTCTGGAGTCCTCGGATGGTCAGGGAGCCTGAGCTGCCAGACTTAGAGCCAGAGAATCTGTCAGGGACCCCCGAGGGTCTATTGCTGTTCTCATGGATGATGAGTTTAGGGGCCCTTCCCTGGAGCTGCTGGTACCAGTGCACATTATACCCACCCCCAATGTTGTTGCTGCTTCCCGTGCAGGAGATGGTGACCGTCTCCCGCAGGGATCCAGACATCGATGGTGGCTGATTCAGCACAGACTGGGCCCAGGACCCTGGAAGGGGGAGAGACACAGACATGGTGACTCTGGGTCTGGAGAAAAGAGGAGAGAGCTGGGCCCCATGGTCTCCCTAGGGCCTTTTCCCTGCCCCAAGTCTGGTGACCTGTGCAGTGAGCCAGGAGGGTGAAGAGGAGAGGGGACCAGGCCATGGTGGGGACTGTCCTGAGTGCTGCCTTC
>NW_003852696.1:674483-679585 GCF_000181295.1 Otolemur garnettii
AGCTCCCCCTGGTGCCTGGACCCTGCTGATACACCATCATGTGACAAAGTGACCCCAGTCTCCCAGAGCCAGCCCTGTCCCTGCACTGGTCTGTCGAGTGTCCCCCCTGACTCAGGACCAGGCTGGCAGCCCCTCCTGTGTCCTCCCCATTTGCTCAGAGAGTCTTCATGCTCTACGGGGCTCCTCAGCGTGAATGTGTCCCTGGCTTGCTGTGCTGTTGTTTTGTCGGGACCGAGGTGGGGTCTCAATACACAGTCCTCATAGGTCAGAGTCAGGTGCAGAGCAGTGACAGGCTCCCATGGACACCCTTTTCTGGCTGCACTCAAAGCTGGGTTCTTTCCTCTCATGTGATTCCTTTCTGGTGGCCAGAGTTCTCCTCCATATGTCATTGAGGACAGGGAGTGATCTCTGAGTTCTCCTCCACGGCAGTGAGGACAGAGAGTGATGGTCTCTGTAGGGATGGGAAGGTGCTAGGGGCAGCTGAATGTGCATTCCAGAGAGTTCTGCAGTGGGAATCTTTACTGTGTCTACTTCTATTCCCTTGAACACAACAGTCATCACTGCACTCTGACTGGTAACTGAGCTAGTAATCTGTTACAAGCACAAAACACAGTATAAGAGACTAAGTGACATTATTTGCAGTATTTTATTTATGGTGGTAAACACCCTACCATTGGAGATTTAACAAGGTAAAAGTATAAATTAATTGACCTGGTCACAGAGGAGCCTGATTTGCGAGAGCCGTTAGGAATAACAGCTCCCGATAGAGCATGAAGAAGAAAATATGGTTTGTACTCAGGAATGAGTGCTGTCAATCTGTTTTTTATTTTTATCTTTGAGACAGAGTCTCACGTTAGCACCCTTGGTAGAGTGTGGTGGCATCACAGCTCACAGTAACCTGTAAGCAATTATCTTGTCCCCACAACCCAGGTTGCCTTGAGTACAGGAGCCCTCCACAATGCCCGCCTATTTTTAGAGAGGGGGTCTTCCTCTGGATCAGGCCAGTCTGGAACTAAAGAGCTCAATGAATCCACCTGCCTTGGCTTCCCAGAGTGCTGAGATTACAAGCGTGAAGCACTGTGCCCCGCCAGGCAATCTGTGTCATAATGAGAAAACAAATTTAATCTCTGTCCTGAAAAAACATGCTCTTTATATTGTTTTGTCAAAAAATCAATCTTCCACAAAAGATAATCCCATTTCCTAAAATTCTAAGGAGGATAAATGGTTTCTGTATGACTAGGGCGGTGCTTTCAGTCTATGCAGCAGACTGTTACCATGTTTTATTTGGGAGGTGACCTGCCTCAGAGAAGGACAGCAGCACTGTCAGCTTGACATCTTGTTGAGTTTGTCACACTGTGGTCTCATCACTGTGATTACTGTGAAATGTTTAATGCATGATGTTTTATTTATTTATTTATTTATTTTTTTTTTTTTGAGACAGAGCCTCAAGCTATCCCCCTGGGTAGAGTGCCATGGCATCATAGCTCACAGCAATCTACAACTCCTGGGCTCAAGCGAGTCTCCTGTCTCAGCCTTCCAAGTAGCTGGGACTACAGGCGCTCGCCACAACGTCTGGCCATTTTTGGGTTGCAGCCATCATTGTTGTTTGGCGGGCCGGGCTGGGGAATTGAACCCGCCACCTTAGGTGTATGTGGCTGGCGCCTTAGCCTCTTGAGCCACAGGCGCCGAGCCAATGCATGATGTTTTAAAAATAGGTTAATGAATATTGGAAACACTCACCTAAATAAAATAGGTTCGTATATCTCCATAAAAAGATTCATTTTACTTATGTATGACTCTGAACACAGCAGTCATTGTTGTGGTGTTCATAAGCATAATTCTTGAATATATTTACATTAATAAGCATAATATTATTTTCAGTCATGTTTATTCTTTTAACAGGAAGTTTTGACATTTGACTGTGTTTAAAGCACACGGCAGGTATTTTGTGACATTTTATTCATTATCATGTAGAAACAGGTTCTTGCCACCTGTGTTTGTCAGCATTGCTTTGTCTTTGATGATGCAGTGTGAATTTCCAGAGAATTTTATTGTCCTTTGAATCTCACTTTATTTTTAAAATTTACTCTATTAGGCCAGGCTTGGTGACTCAGACTCATAATCTAGTTTTTTTGGTTTCTTTTTCTTGAGACAGAGTCTCACTATGTCACCCTCAGTAGAGTATGGTGGCATCATAGCTCACAGCAACCTCAAACTCTTGGGCTTAAGTGATTGTCTTGCCTCATTCTCCCGAGTAGCTGGAATTACAGACACTCACCACAACGCCTGGCTAGATTTTTTGTTGTTGGTGGTGTAGTTATCATTGTTGTTTGGCAGGCCTGGCCCAGGTTTGAACCTGCCAGCCTTGGTGTATGTGGCTGGTGCCTTAGCTGCTGAGCTAGAGGCGCTGGGCCTCACACCTGTATTCTTAGCTCTCTGGGAAGCCGAGACGAGTGGATTGCTTGAGCTTACTAGTTTGAGAGCAGCTTGAGCAAAAGCAAGACCCCATTTCTACTAACAAATGTAGTAAATTAGCTGGGCATTGTGGGGGGCACCTGTAGTCCAGTTCCCCAGGAGGATGAGGCAAGAGAATGTCTTGAACACCAAAGTTTGAATTTTCTGGGAGCTGTGATGATGCCATGGCACTCAGTCCTAGGGCAATAGAGTGAGACTCTGTCTCAAGAAAAAAATTACTCTATTTATTATTATTTTAGAGATAGTATCTCGCTCTATACGCTGGAGTGCAGTGGCAGATCATAGCTCTTTGTAACCTTGAACTCGTGACTTCAAATGGTCCTCCTGCCTCAGCCTCCCAAGTAGCTGGGACTGCAGGTACATGCCATCGTATGTAGCTAAGTTCTAAAATATTTTTTTGTAGAGACAGGGTTTTCCTATGTTGTCCAGACTGATTTAGAACTCTTGGCCTCAAGTGATCCTTCTGCCTTGGCCTCACAAAGTGCTGGAATTACTACTCTCGCTTGAATAAACAGGGCTTTACTTCAGCTGAGCACTCTCTCTCACATAGGGCAAGGCTGCCTGTGGTCTCCTCTGAGCCCGTGGGCACTTTCCTTAGTGGTATTTGCCCTCAGCTCTCGGGCTGAGGGCAGAGCAAGGACTTGGTGCATGGGTGAATCTCTCCCAGTTCAGGCGCCTTCTAGGCCCAGTACCATGTGGCCAGTACGGTGAAAGGCAGGTCTGCGTTTGGCAAATAATTTTGAGTACTTATCTTGTGTTTGGTGCTTTGTTTGGCAAAGGATGTACAAGGCTGAACTAGACAGCTTATTCCTGCCTCCCTGTGGAGCTGCCTCTCGTGTGGGCACATGAGGGTAAAGTCGCACCTGGGTATCCCTTCTTCTCCTTCACCCTTGGGGACAGGTGGCCAGCAGGGCCACTACTGCACGCAGGGGCCGGGAGAGGATGGAGGTTGGTAGGATCACGGGGCAGGAGGGAGGAAGGAAAAATGCACACCTGAGGAGCATCTGTCACTGGAGGGACTCGCAACGTGTTCCTCAAACAACCCCACCATCCACCTGCCATCTCAACTAATTCCATCTCAGATGAGTTGTCCACTCCAAGTCAGGTTATACTCTGAGCTTTCAGGTGGATATGATGTTTGCAATCACACTATTCAACCTATTGTACCTGGGAGGGGCAGGTTTTGTTCCAGGCCACTCCCTGTGGCTCAGGCTCACACAGAGATTGCTGACAGCTCGGGGTTGTCCACTGAGGACCTCCAACCCCAGGGCTAGTGATTCTTTCCTTGAAAGGGGATCTTGTGTCACACAACTGTGTCCACCGCATGGGAGTGTGAGCGTGCACAGTAGACCATATTGACTGAAGCAGGCGACCCAGAGGTCCAGCTGTTCTTTATGAAGACTCACTCAGGGCCCTTTTTTCTGTATGATTTTTGCCCCTCCCCTTTTAGCCTCAATCCTGAGCTCTTTGGAGATGCTTTAGGCCAAATCTAGCATACAATTCAAGTGTATTTCCCTCGCCCCTACCCCCAGCACACCTGAAGATTTTAAATTTTCACTCTAAGTTAATTAGAAATCAGAGTACTATATATCTGTTTCTATTGTATTTTAAATGTTTTGGTAAAAGATGTTATAATTATTTTCCCCTCCAATATTCTTTGTTATCTTGGTCTTCTACATTTTCAAATATGTCTTTGTAGCTCTTTAATGTTTTTTTTGGAAAGAAGAGCAAAAATAAATTACATGGGAAATTGTCTCGATCTGGAGAGAAATGAAGCTTGTCACTCTAACGTCCCCCCTGCGGCCTCTTACCCTGTGCCGTCCACTCCCTCCTACCCCAGAGCCCTCTGGACACACTGCAGAGTCCTGCGGAGTCTCTGTGGGAACTAACAGTGCAGGAGGACCGGCCACGGCTCTTCTGCTTCTGTGACTCCGGGGTTGTCCTGCGACCCACAGGGAGGAACCGTTTTGTTACACTGGATTAGGGTGTGGGGAGAGAAGTTGGATTTTCTTAGTTTTAAACTTACATAAAATGTACATTTTGTATTATACTTTTAAAATTAGCCCAATGTTTTTGGAATTTTTAAGATTTTATTTATTTGTTTGTTTATTTACTTATTTATTTATTCTTTTGGAAGAAAGTTTGCCCTATTCTAGGGGCAAAAGGGTGCTTAAGGCCATGTGAGAATGCCATTTGACGGTCACGGGGTCCCACTACTGGTAGCTAGCATGTGTACGTGGAGGCAACAAAAACCAGGACGGGGTACACTGTGGGTTTGTCATGGTGAGTTTTTAGAAAATTCTAAACAAGACTTTATTTGTTACAGAATTTTCTAAAATTTGGTGAGGGGGATGTATCATTTTCCTCTGTTTCCATTATGTTTCTAAAGCTTCCTATGTTCTGTGGCTGCTCACATGCAGAGACATAGAATCATTGTTGTGTTGTATCTCTATAAAGTCACCCTTGCCTCTTAATTAGACACTTGCCTGTCTGAATTTGGATTTTTTATGAGTGTGTGAGGGTGTATGTGTGTGTGTGTGAGTGTGCTTGTGTAACTTTATTTTCCACTTTTGTTTGTGTCTGTCCAATTGATAGATTTTTATACTGAGTTTCACACTATCATAAAA
>NW_003852696.1:679989-692747 GCF_000181295.1 Otolemur garnettii
GGGAAGTTTCCTGAGTCACCACAGCCTGGGAAGTGGCTCCTGAAAACAGGCGAGAGAACAAATGTTCAGGAGAAAAGGCAGCACGAAGGTGCAGAGTCGCCTTCCCCATGCCCAGCCCAGAAAGCGCCCCTAACCTGTGCAGTGACCAGAAGTGTGAGCAGGAGAGGAGCCCAGGCCATGGTGTAGACGGCCCAGGGCTGAGCTGTGCTGGACTGTTCCAGAGTCAGCCCCACACTCTCATTGTAACTCCTTACACCGTGGGGGCGGGGGGGGGGCAAGGCTGTCATGCAAATGACCCCTCCTAAGGGGCACTCGGTAACTTGGCCAGGAGACAGTTACTGAGTTTTCACCCATCAGTGACCATGTGTTAATGGGACGGGGCCAGGAGGACCATTTCCCAGCCCATCTTCCTGCTCTTCCAGGGGCCCCGCCCGCAGCGCCCTCTAGTGTCCGAAGTGAGCCCATCACTGACCGGGGACGCCCTGCTGCTGGTCTTCACCTTCCCGCTCTGTCCTCGCCACTGATGGAGGTTTTACTTCTGTCACAAAGTCACATTGAAGCCTGAGAGATGACAGAAGGGAAGTCATCAGAAGGAAGCTGGGGATGAGGAGGCCTGAGTGTGTGCCAGCCTCCCTTTCTTTCTTACTCCAGTTCCCGCTCTGCAGCCGTCTCTGCTGAGTGGAGGAGCTGGGATCTCAGGCTCTCCTGGCGTCCCACCTTCTTATCCCAGAAACGCACCCAGTAATGAGCACGCCTAGCGACATGGCCAGTTGACTGTCCCAAAGTCAGGTAGTTGGTCTCTACAAGGCCAAAAATCACTGCAGAATGCACTGTTGAATGGAGTGATCGCTATCGCTCTACAACTCCAGGGGCTACATTCTGGCTTTTCTATTGATGTTTGCCAAAGTCTCCACATCAGAGTTTTGTTTGTTTGTTTTTATTTCCTCATGACAGTCACCTCTGCTAGCACAGCCCTAGTGAGTGGTACAACGTCCCTGACAGAGCATGAGGTGTGTGCATGGAGCCCTCATGGGAATGAAGATTGTCAGAGACTGAGGAAGAGAGGAGCCCAGGACATGGTGGAGACACTCAGTGCTGGGTCCCTCAGGCCCTATGCTGAGCCTGGGCCCCCAAACCTCCTACCCCCTCAGCACAGGCCTGGGCAGGGCGTCCCCCTCCCTGCAAATCCACTTTCTGCCCAGGCTGGTGTGACAAGGGCAGGCTCAGGGTTGGAGTCAGTCCTGCTGGTTCACAGAGTTCATCCCCTGGCCTTGTCCAGACGCTGACTCACCCTCAGGACTCAGGCTGCTGCCCTTCTGGTGGTGTCCTGCAGTGGGACACAATCACTTTACCATAGAGCTTGTCCAAGGTATCTGTTTCAACTTGCATCCTAGGACTTTTCAACCATCCTCAACACACACCAGTGCTGCATACTTGGCCTTGAGGAGTGGGTGGAAGCAGGAGACCCCACCCCTGCCCTTGGTTACTCAGTTCTCTGCAGGATACATCCCCCCACAATCACCACCTGGTGTTGAGTCTGCCCTCACGCCTCTGGGTGCTCCCAGAGAGACACCTGGCATCTCAGCCCCTCTGGGCAGAGAGAGGAGGTTCCCCAGTTACTGTGGTTTAACCCACAGATGCCAGGTAGAAATTGGACCTGTGAAGAGAGAGGGCAGAGAAGCTAGAAAGTTGTGAGACAGGTTTGAGACCAGCCTGAGCAAAGAGAGACCCCATCTCTAAAAAATAGCTGGGCATCGTGGCAGGTGCCTATAGTCCCAGCTACTTGGGAGGTTGAGACAAGAAAATCACTTGAGCCCAAGAGTGTGAGAGTGGTGTAAGCTGTGATGCCATCGCACTCTACCAAAGGTGACAGAACGAGAATCTGTCTCAAAAAAAGGAAGTTGTGAGAAATAACTTGCTTTTCCTTCTTTTCAGTTTCATTACCCAAATGTAAGATTTCCTTCATTAATGCAGCCTTCTAACCAGCTGGCTGCAATGAACGTATTTACATTGAAAGTAATTGCTACATTTACACTGTTCTCATCTGTCTTCTATTTTCTTTTCACCTGTTATATATTTTCTTTACATTTCCCTGCCATGGTTTTACCACACTTGTACAAAAAGGTTGTATGAGTAAAAATAAAAAAAAGGAATGGGCAGTGGAGCATAAACATAGTTGGGGGCATGCTGCTTAAATTTCATCTTTTCCCACCCAATCTCTGGAGCTCATCTGTAGGCCCAGGGGAGATGTGTCTTGTTCAGCCCAGGCCTAGTCTTTTCAGACAAGCCAGACTGGCTGTCCCCAGCCCTTGTCCATCTGAGTGTCACACACCAGCATGCTGGTCTGTGCAGTGGAGACACCTCCATCTGTTCTCTAGGTTGAGCCCCGTGGAGAGAAGACAGGGGGCTGCTCAGGGACATGGCCGGGGTTGGGGCATTGTCCAGCTTTCCATCACTGCAGTGACAGATGTGGAAGGTCACATCCCGGCTCAGAAGGGAGAGTCCTGAGGGTTCAGGCCAAAGCATGACTGTCACACGGAGGACTTTGAAAGTGGGCAGGAGAAACAGCATCTGTGGTGGAGGAGGACAGAAGCAGTCTCCCAGATGAGGGAAGATTTTGGGGCAGATGCAAGTCACACACAGGGCCGGTGGGGCCATTTCCCAACCCTGCAATGATCCTGACGCCAGGCCCACACTGCCTGGTGGTGGCTGGAGGACCTGATCACTCTGGCTGGGAGGGGTCAGGCCTTGTAATCTGTTCCTGCTTTCTCTAAGCTTCCTTGACCCATCCTGAACAGGGAGTCTGTGTTGTGTGGAGGTGGTGGAGGTGTGGACTTGGTCTGCAGGGGAGGACAGGTGGGGATAAGGTATGAACAGGCCCAGAATTTAGAGAGGAAGCCATTGGAGTCTACTGCAAAGCAAAGATCACTGTCCCTGCAGGCTTCCCCATTTGTGACTGAGCCAGGCACAGAGTGTGCACTCGTAGGAAGGAGAGAGAGCTTTGCATCTAGAGAGGATCACAGCCTGTGGGCAGAAAGTGAGCCTCCAGCCACACCCGAAGCAGAGCTTCAGAGGGACAGAGGAGAGGCGGGGCACAGGCTAAGTGGGGCAGCTGGGTGTGCACATTCACCAGCAGTGGGGGCAGCTTGTGCGTGTTCATGACCAAGACCCACAGATATGGACCTTAGGTCCACAGGCATGAAATGTGGAAACACATGCCCATATTCCCCTGGGAGTAGACATGTAACATTTAAATGCATTGTCATTAGGGTCTGTGTGTAACAGGTGAGACACAGGACAGAGTCATTCTCTGTGCATCCTCAGGAAACCTGTCAACACTGGCCCACAGCTGGCAGTCCCTGGCCAGGCAGGAATGTTTTGTAGATCTCAGCCACTGTAATGTCCAGACCCAGAAAGGGGGAGCGCCATCAGGTGGTCAGATGAGGCCAGTGCAGGGTTCTCTGGCCTTTTGTTCTTCCAAGCTGCCTTTGAGGAAATGACCAACAAGGGGAAGGGAGGGAGAGGGAACAGGGAATGTGCCCAACCTCCCACCTCATCACTCTGGAACTTAAAGATTTGGGGGTCTTTCAACCAAAGGAGGGTCCATTAGTCTGTCAGAGCAGCTGAGGATTTTTATTTCAGTCCTCAAAACAAAAGAAGATGTATTTTTGGAGTTTAGTTTGAAGTAATAGTAATACTACCTTAGGGTGATAAAGCTGTGAATTAGTTTGCTGAGTCCAGCATGACAACATATCAATGCCACACACTGACTGGCTTCAACGCCAGAACCATATTCTCACAGTTGTGGAGGCTGGAAGTGCAAGACTCAAGTGTCAGTAGATTTGATTTCCCCCGGCTTCTAGATGATGTCCTTCTCACCGGATCTTCACCAGCTTTTCTCCTCCACGTGGCCTGTGTGTCCTAATATCCTCTTCTTGTAAGGCTCTCGGTTCCTATGGCCTCCCTTACTCATAACTATTTTCTGTAAGGCCCCAACACCAAGTACGGTGACATAGGGGTTGAGGCTTCAATGGGAATATTTGGGAACACCATTCAATAACAATCGGCAATTACTACATTTTTTCTGATGAGAATGAGCTAGAATGAGACAAATATATAAGTTTAGAAAGGAGATTTTTTTTTTCCTGAGACAGAGTCTCACTTTGTCACTCTCAGTAGAGCTCTGTGGCATCACAGTTCACAGCAACCTCAAACTCTTGGGCTCAAGTGATTATCTTGCCTCAGCCTCCCAAGTAACTGGGACTACAGGCAACCACAATGCCCAGCTATTTTTAGAGATGAGGTTTCACTGTAGCTCAGGTTGGTCTCAAACCTGTGAGTTCTGGTAATCCACCTGCCTCAGCCTCCCAGAGTGCTAGGATTACAGGTGTGAGCCACTGCTCTTGGCCTAGAAAGGAGAGTTTTGTGAGTATAACATTTTTTTTTTTGAAGTTTTTGGCTGGGGCTGGGTTTGAACCCACCACCTCCGGCATATTTGGCCAGGGCCTTACTCCTTTGAGCCACAGACGCCACCCAATTATAACATTTTATATACTTTGATATTTGGACAGATTTTTTAAAAATTACCATACAATATACATAGTGTAAAATTTGCTGTTTTAATCATTTTTTTTAATGAGGTGAGAGTCTCACTATGATGCCTAGGCTGTTCTAAAATTTCTGGGCTCAAATGATCCCCTTGGCCTTCTAAGTAGCTGAGAACTGGTGTGTGCTACCATATCCCTTAATCACTTTTAAGTGTATAATTCACTTAAATACAATCACAGTGTGGTATAACCATTACCATTATCCATTTCCAGAACTTTCTCATCTTCCCAGACAAAAGCTTTGTTTTCTTTAAACAATCACTTCCCCTCTCCCTTCCCCCAAGCGCCCCCCCAAATCTCCAGTGGTCCTGGAGGGACTGGGAAAGTGTGTGGGGTGGGACAGCCCAAGGCCCAGGAGCCCATCAGGTGGCAGGAAGGAGCAGAGTGTGGCTTCTCTGGTGGCTCTTGGGGGAGGTTGCTTGAGCAGACGACAGCTTTCTCAAGTCCCCAAAGAACTGGGATACATTCCAGCATTCCCCAAGAATCAGAGGGGAAATAAGGTTTATGTGATTAGGGTGGAGAAGGTGATTAGGACCTGGGGACCTGGGGACATCACAAGCTCCATAAGGTAAGAGACATATACACAGTGGTGGTGAAGAGACTGAAGGAAGCTCCACAGCAGGCACAAGCCATAAATCAAGTAAACAGCCCAGGTAGCAATGACTAATCAGAAGTTCACACACTACTAACCCCGGCGGAGACCCCAACCTTGGAAGGACAGTCGACCTATCAGAACCCCAGGTCTCCCCAATGACCAATAGGTGATTGGACACTGACTTCTTCCCCAGCCACCTTCCCTAGCATTTTATTGCAACCCATAGTACCCTGTGAGAAAGTGTATAAAAACTTCCCTGGGGGCCACACCCTCGTGACCACGCTATAAGCGAGAGTGACCTAAACATACGCCCGAAAGAAATAAAGACCCTCCTTGACTTTTCATGTGTGCAAGGTGGTCTCTCAGCGGCATCTTTTCGGGTCCCAACAGTGGGTCCCTGAGCTATCTCCTTACTGGGAGGGCTCATCCCATGTCTGGGAGTCAGGAACTCCTCAGGGAATCTCAGGAGAAAGAGCTCCCAGGTTCCCTACGGTTACAGAGCACGGGGAATAATCTACAAAGTCCAGCCAGGTGCAAGGGGCATCTAAGGTGCTGGGCACACAGGACCTGTGTGTCTGATGTCACACAAACTGGACTTCTGCCCCATGTCATGCATGTCCTCCCTCATGGGGGGATGTTACAGCCTCTGGAGACAAATGTGCTGTTCCCTCTGGGAAGCCAGTGAGAGAAGGTGACTCTCAGTGAGCCAAGTTAAGAGCATCAGAACTTCTGGGAGCACAAGTGACAGCAGAAACCACAACCTGAACAGGTGCTGGTCACAGTAGGGATAGAGGAGAGATGGCTTTGATAGGGACATGGAGGGCAGGTCCTTGTCTCACTCCCCCATGGCTGGGAGTTCTGGTTGGAATTGGGTTATTCAGCTATGACAGTGATGATCACCCTGACCCTCGGCCTGGAGCCCAGGGCTGTTGTGAAGATGTGTTGACAGAGGATGATGAAGCTGGCACCCCTTGAAGGCCCACCGCTCCTGTCTTCGGTCACAAACTCAGGGTGTCCCTCTAAAAGCCCTTGGTACCAGTCTTCATGGTGATCACTAATCTTTGTGCAGCTCCCTGTGTAGGAGAAGAGACTGGGGTACCTGGACACATCACAGGCTCCACAAGGGGAGAGACACAAACATGGGTTGGGGGTTTCTGCTTCCTGATGTCCCACAGAACCCAAATCACAGCTTGCACTGTTGAGAAGCTTCAGAGGGGCAGGAGGGGAGAGGGCACAGTCAGTGCCTGTGGGCTCAGGGAAACCACCTGTGGGGTCCCCATGTTCCTGAGTGGGATCAGCTGTAGGAAAGTCACATTCACAGGACCCACCTCTGCTAATGTTCCCTGGAGTTTTCTGATCGGTGATGCAAAGAAAAGTAACCGCAGACAGGATGATTGGCAAAAGGGAGGTCGAGGCTCTCTCTGGCACAGAGACCCTGACCAATTTTACTGATTATCTTATATACTCTCAAACATTCAGTAAGAATTTAACACAGATAAAAAGAAGTGAAGTAAGATCAAGAAACTGCTATTAAGATTACAATTCAGTGTGAAGGCTGTTGAACACATATACGATTGATCTTGTTTGGGGTAAAAACATAAAAGAGACTGGCTGTCCTCCATGGCCCAAACCAAAACCAGAGATTATAATGTTAATGAGGGAAGAAGACAGAGAACAGAACCCAAGGCCAGGTGACAGGTGCTGGAGCTTCCAGCTGCAACTCAGGCCTAGCCCTTTCGTGGGAGCATCTCTGCATTTCTGCAGGCTGCAGGCAGGACCTCAGAGAAAAGATTCCTTCTCAGAGCCATTCTTCATGAAGAACACAAGAGACAAACTGCCATTCTGAGCATGGGGTGCTCATTTCTACACACCACCCCAACTCCCCTGGAGCAGGCTCAGATTTCCCAGCAGAGGTGGAGCCTCCCCTTTCCCCTCTCACTTTCCTGAAATGGATTTGCTGCCTCAGGCCCAGAGTTGTCCCCACACCCACCCTCTACCCTGATGTGACAGCTAAAGCTGCAGGAACCCAGGCCAGCTCTGTGCCTGGACTTACTCCCAGGCCTGCATCCTCAGGCAGCATTTTCCATCTTTAAGTCCCATGCTTGGGACACAGTGACCCTCCGCCAGTCTTCAGCACACGTGAATGGCTGGGAAGGGTGAGTCTCCACTCTGACTCACAGAACAGCAGCACCCAGGATGCAGGGGACATTCCACCAGCTCTGACCATGATTTCAGCTGGGAAAGGCTCATTTCCATCTTTAAAAAAAAAAAACAAGAGACAAAAAAGCTTTCTCATTAGGCCCCGATTCACTTCACTTGGATAAACAGGCCATATTCACTGTCCTCACAAGGTTTTTTGTCATGTTCTTTTCAGTTTTCTTGAGAAAAGCAACAATGTACAGAAATTGACAATTAAAGCATTTTGCACCAGAATGTGCCTCCAAATAGAGGTCATGTGTAAGAGAGATAGATTAAAATTGGAAAATTATAGAACAAGACACCGTGAGCGGGGTGGGCTCCTTGTCCCACTTCCCCATCTGCCTGTGTCACTGTGAGTAGTACTGTCCTGCCATGTGGTGCAGTAATAGTCAACCTCGTCCTCAGCCTGCAGCCCAGAGATGTGCAGGATCCCTGAGTTGGCCGAGGCATCCTCAGATTCAGAGAAGTGGCTGGGGACCCTGGGGCTCTGGTCTTTACCTGACTGGTAGTACAGGAGATACCAGGAAGGGCTCCCTGGCTTCTGCTGCGGCCAGGATGTACCATAGCCACCAACACTGGAGCCACTGCTCAGGGTGCAGGTGAGTCTGGCTGATGCTCCCAGGGATGCAGAGAGGGAGGGCGGCTGAGTCAGCACAGGCTGGGGGAGGGAACCTGGGAACCTGCAAACACAGACACAGGTGCTTACTGGGGAAAGAATTAAGTATCAAGCTTGTCAGGAATCTTTGTCAGAAGATGAGAAGCAGGCTAGGAGCTGCTCTTGGCCTCTGAGGCCTGTTGCTACCTGAGCAGTGAGAGAGGATCACGAGGAGGACAGGAGCCCAGGCCATGGTGGATACAGCCCTGGTCCCCACAGTGGTGCTGGGCTGCCCCAGTTCCCCTTTTCTCCCCACCCTCTGCATAGGAGGGGCTGCTCATGCCAATGTGTTTCCATCCAGGACTGCCCAGCCCTGACCACAGGGAGGGCGACACAGGAACAAGTTAGTGGTTTTCTCATCCCTGATGTCCCAGAGACCCACAGTCTTTAGACTGTCGAAAAACTCCAAAGAGGCAGGAGAGGGGAGGACAAAAGTCAGTGCCTGTGGTCTCAGGGAAACCCACCTATGGGGTCCCCATGTTCCCGAGTGGGATCAGCTCTGGAAAGTCACATTCATGGGACCTGCATCCCCCAACTCCCCTGGAGCAGGCTCAGCATTTCCCAGCAAAGAGGAGCCTCCCTTTCCCAAACTCACCTCCTCCAAGGGGGTTTCTGGCCTTAGTCCCAGACTGTCCCCACACCCACCCTGTATCCTGATGTGACACCTACAGCTGCAGAAACCCATCAGTGAACCAGGCCAGCTGTCTGCCTGCAGTTCCTCCATGACCCATGTCCTTAGCTGCATCTCACATCCCCCTGCCTGGTACTCAGGACATAGGGAGCCTCAGGCAGCCCTGAGCACAGGTGACTGGGAGGGAAGGGGATGTCTCTGTTCTGACACCTGGAAAGGCTCAGTCCATGTTGCAGGACTGTCCACCTGCTGAGATGGTCCCTGGGCACTGACCAACACATGAGCCTGGAGAGGATCATTTTCCAACTTTCTTGAAAAGAAGGCCAGCCCCACAGGCACTGGGTCAAACAGATTCGGATAAACAGGCAGCATTTCAGTGTCATGAGGGGGCTTTGGTTTTGCTTTGGGTTTTCCTGAGACTTCAGAAACATTTGGGGAGATATTGAGGGTAGAAATATTTTAAACACCAAAGGACTCCCAAGTAGAGTTTGTGCCTATGGAGCACATTTTGAAATTTGAAAATTGTCATAGAGAAAACTCTGGAGCAAGCTGAGGTTTTTGTCTCACTTCCTCATCTACCTGTGTCACTGTGAGAAGTATAACCATAGCTGCTCTGACAGTAATAATCAGCCTCGTCCTCAGACTGGAGGTTGGAGATGGTTAAATAGCGGTCAGCCCCAGAGCCAGAGCCTGAGAAGCGATCAGGGATCCCGTCCCCATTGCTGGAGCTTCCATAACTGGTAACATACATCAGGTACCGAGGGGCCTTCCCTGGCTGCTGCTGATACCAACTAATGGCGTAGACAGTGAGCTCACTGCTCAGGGTGCAGGTGAGCTTGACCAAGGCTCCCAGGGAGGCAGTTGCAGAGAATGGCTGAGTCAGCACAGGCTGGGAGAGGGACCCTGGAAACCCAGACACCCATTATGACCTGGAAGAAGGACAGGAGGGAAGGGCAGACCTGGCATGGGTGTGGGAAGTGGGCTGGGGGGTCAGGGTGCTGAGGACCATCCTGACCTGTGCAGTGAAGGAGCAGGTTGAGGAGGAGGAGTGAGGTCCAAGCCATGGTGCAGACACTCCAGAGCTCTGCTGAGGCCGACGCGCTGCAGGTCTCTCTTATCCCTCCTTCAGCCCCAGAGGAGAGAGAGCGGCCCTGCATGCAAATGTGCCGCTCTTCCCCTGCCCAGCCCAACCCTCCCTGGGCCTGTTTGCAGCCCCAATGTCTGAGTATCATTTCTTGTAGAAGTGGGTGTATGCTGGGCCCGGCCTGAGGGGGCCAGAGAGCACCTAGCTGCTGGCTCCAGTGAGCCCTGAGCAGCGCCCAGGGCCAGGTGTCTGGGTTCGCAGCTGAGCCCCAGAGAGCCCGAGGTGACAGCTCCACAGCACCCAAGTCTGGGTCCAGTGTGTCTGTGATCGGATGCCAGGGGGGCCTGACAGAGGCTCCTACCTGTGCCAGTGTTGCAGGAAAAGGATGAATTAAAACAGACTCCTACACCAATAGTATAAAGGAAGGAACCTTTAATTGCTGGCGACAACTCAGGTGCCTTAAGGTGTAAAATGCTGAGTTCCGAGGAACAGTTTATTTCCAGGCTCTTTTATACCTTTTTTTCTTTAGTTCAACATCAGCTACATAGTTATGGCCACAGATGTTAGAAACGAGGGTATTGTTGTTAGTTACAAAGTCTTTTTTTTCTTTGTCTTTTCCAGGTTACTTTGGCTCAGTGGAAAGTGTGTTCTTATCTTAGAGGAGGAGTTCTTCTGCAGCTGCCTGCTGCTTTCCCGGGATCACTAAGAAGTATGAGATTTATTTCTCCTTCCTCTTTTCTTTTGAGACCCCATAGATCAGGAATGGGGTCTCATTTTGTTTATTGTCGGTTTCTGTAGCTACTTGGTAATACTGTTGAGCTCTGAGCAATTGGCTTGTGTTCTCTTTTATCCAACTGCAGACTGTGCCTGTGAGAAACTGAATAAAGGGAGGTAATAAGCAAGGCAAAAAGCAAACATCTTTCAATCATAGAAACAAAACTTATAATCATAGTTTTCAATCTTATTTTCTTGCTTTTGTCTTTTTAGTTTAAAAGCATAAACTGGGAAAGCTAACAGTTCCCTAGTCTCTGGGGGCAGGAGGAAGAAGGAGGGTTTGATCACGCCTGTAACACGACTCTCGCACCATCACCAGGAAGCTGAATGTGGGCCCCATGTCTGCAGATCCAGTAGAGACCTGGAGGAGCTGCCCGGTTAGTACTAATCCCTGGATAGTCTCCAGCACAGTGGTTCTCAACCTTCCTGATGCCTCAACCCTTTAATACAGTTCCTCATGTTGTGGTGACACCCAACCGTAAAATTATTTTTATTGTTACTTCATAACTATAATTTGCTACTGCTTTGAAGGCCAGTAGTAATGGCCTTTGTAATGTAAATATCTGATATGTAGGACGATCTTAAGCGACCCCTGTGAAAGGGTCGTTCGACCCCCAAAGGGGTTGCAACCCACAGTTTGAGAACCCCTGGTCTAGGCTGAGGAGTTGTATTTGTAACAAAATCCCAGGTGATTATATCCTCTAAATACTAAATCAAATATTCTTTGGAATCAAATATTCTTTGGTGTCCATAGTGAAATCACTGAGGATATGTCTGTTCATGCTCCTTGAATAAGATTACTGGTCATGGTGGGTGTTTGGGTCTCACTGTTGGTTTATGTATTTTGGAGCACAGCCCCTTCCCTAGTACCCCATGCAGAGAGGGAAAGAGGGAGCTAGTCTTGGAGGAGTCACACGGAGGAGGTGGACACGCCCTGGGACAGACTGGATGAGGCACATGGCAGTGACCCCTGGGTAGGAGAAGGGGGCAGGGAGACGCTGACACTGTGGGGTCCACCTTTCCCACCACCTCACTTCTGGGCTGGTGAGGGCTCAGGCACTGGAGGCAGCAGGTGTTTTTGTCGCACTTCCCCATGGGTTTAAATCACTGTGGAAATGCCACCACCCAGGAACAGTGAACAGTAATAATCACTCTCGTCTTCAGCCTGGGTCCTGGTGATGGTGAGGGCAGCTTTGTTCCCAGCAATGGAGCCTGAGAAGCCATCAGGGACTCCAGAGGGGCAGTTATTCGTGTTATAGATAAGCTTTTGTGGAGACTGGCCTGGTGCCTGCTGGTACCAGCTGGGGTAATGTCCTGTAGAGACTGACTCAGAGCTAAGGCCACAGGTGAGTGTGGTCATCCCTCCTGGAGACACTGACAGTGATGGCTTCTGGATCACCACAGTCTGAGAATCAGCCCCTGAAACCCACAGGAGAGACACAGTTATTGCTATGGAGATAAGGGTCACCCTGAGCCCCTACTTTCTGTGGCCTCCCAGGAATGCAGAGTCCCTTTCCCTGACCTGAGCTGTAGGCCAGGAGCCCAAGAAGGAATGTTGTCCAGGCCATGGTGAAGACTCTCACAAAGGTTCGATGGCCCTGGACTCCTCAGCTGGGAATTGGTGGCCTTGGGTCCTTTTCATGCCTCCCCAGAGCAATTATCAGGAGGAGGCTCTTGATGCAAGTCAGTGTCCCTACTCTTTCTGCCCCAGTGTTCACACTGATGTCCACTGGCAGAGACCCTGAGAGGGGCAGGTGCTGGAACCTCAGATAGACCAGTACTTACAAGGGCCTGAGATACTGAGGGATGGGGCCACGGTCTCCCCAGACTCAGCTCCCTGCAAGCAACCAGTGACCCAGTCCCAGGGTATCTGACTGTGGCTCAGCACCTCTTCCTATCTGCTCCTCCAGAGTCCATGGTCATCACCACACAGGGAGGGCACACGTCATCCTAGCTTCAGCTCCCTGCTGTTCAACGTGAATCTTCCTTGACATAACTGGAGTTCTGCTTACTTATATGGGTAGGATTTTTGCAGCTGTCAGCTACATTCATAAGTAAGATGGAAATTTTCTTTTTTTCTCTTGTCATTCATATGGGGTTTATATCTGGCTGCTATCTGATTGCTAGGAATGAATCTTTAAAATAATAGAAATCATGTTTCCATAGAAGGGAGTGAAAACATATCAGACGTCCAGAATTCACTGTTTCTTTTA
>NW_003852696.1:692871-696548 GCF_000181295.1 Otolemur garnettii
CTCATCCAACTGGCTAACATAGCCATCATGTCTTTCTCATAATTGCTGTGTTAAGACATTTATATTCGACCTTTAGACAAATTCACATGTACCCTAATAGGATAAATTATAGGCGTGATCCCCACAATATCATTCTCTTCACCCATCCTCCCCCCTCCCCTCCCCTCCCTTTCCCCTTTCCCCTTTCTGGCATTCAGACAAGCTGTCTTTCAGTTTTTTTTTTTTTAAATTAAATCATAGCTGTATACATTAATGCAATCATGTGGTACAATGTGCTGGTTTTATATACCATTTGAAATATTTTCGTCAAACTGGTTAACATAGCCTTCACCACATTTTCTTAGTTATTTTATTAAGACTTTTATACACTACACTTAGTAAATTTAACATGTACCCTTGTAAAATGCACTGTAGGTGTGTTCCTACCAATTACCCTCCCTTCACACTTCCTCCCACCTCCCCTCCCCTCCCTCCCCTCCCTCCCGCTTCTCTTGGGCTATAGTTGGGTTATAGCTTTCATTTGAAAGCTATAAATTGGTTTCATAGTAGGGCTGAGTACATTGGATACTTTTTCTTCCATTCTCGAGATACTTTGCTAAAAAGTAACATATTCTAAGAAGAATATGCTCCAGCTCCATCCATGTAAACATGAAAAAGGTAAAGTCTCCATCTTTTTTAAGGCTGCATAATATTCCATGGTGTACATATACCACAATTGATTAATCCACTCATAGGTTGATGGACACTTACTTGGGCTTCTTCCATGACTTAGCAATCATGAATTGGGCTGCCATAAACATTCTGGTGTAAACATCTTTGTTATAAAGTGATTTTTTTGTCTTCTGCATATATACCTAGTAGAGGAATTAAACAATTGATTGGCAGGACTATTTTTAAATCCCTAAGTGATCTCCAAACATTTTTCCAAAAGGAACATATTAGTTTGCATTCCCACCAGCAGTGCAGAAGTGTTCCCTTTTCTCCACATCCATGCCGACATCTCTGGTTTTGGGATTTTGTGATGTGGGCTAATCTTACTTGGGTTAGATGATCTCTCAAAGTGGTTTTGATTTGCATTTCTCTGATGATTAAAGATAATGACCATTTTTTCATGTGTTGGTAGGCTGGCTGTCTTCTTTAGAGAAGTTTCTCTTCAAGTCCCTTACCCACCCTGAGATAGGATCACTTGTTCTTTTCTTGCTGATATGTTTGAGTTATCCGTGGATTCTGGTTATTAAACCTTTGTGGGACACGTAACCTGCAAATATCTTCTCCCATTCTGAGGGCTGTCTGCTTGCTTTACTTACTGTGTTCTTGGCTGTGCAGAACCTTTTAACTGCCATCAGATCCCAGTAGTGGATTTCTGATGTTGCTTCAATTGCCCCGGGGGGTCTTCCTCATAAAATATTCACCCAAGTTGATTTCTTCAAGTGTTTTTCCTGCACTTTCTTCTAGTATTTTTATAGTTTCATGTCTTAAGTTTAAATCTTAACTTCAGTGAGAGTCTATCTTAGTTAATGGTGAAAGGTGTGGGTCCAGTTTCAGTCTTCTGACAGAAGTTGTCAGACAGTTCACCCAGCACCATTTGTTAAATAGGGAGTCTTTTCCCCACTGAATGTTTTCAATGGGCTTGTCAAAGATCAAATAGTGGTAAGTAGCTGGGTTCATCTCTTAATTCTCTATTTTGTTCCATACATGTTCCTCTCTGTTTTTGTGCCAGTATCATGCATTTTTTTTTTTTTTGAGATGGAGCCTTAAGCTTTCACCCTGGGTAGAGTGCTGTGGCATCACAGCTCACAGCAACTTCTAACTCCTGGGCTCAAGCAATTCTCCTGCCTCCACCTCCCAAGTAGCTGAGACTACAGGTGCCTGCCCCAACGCCTGGCTATTTTTTGGTTGCAGCCGTCATTGTTGTTTGGTGGGTCCAGGATGGATTTGAACCCTCCAGCTCAGGCATATATGGCTGGCACCTTAGCTGCTTGAGCCACAGGTGCCAAGCCAGTATCATGCATTTTTGATCAGTATTTATTTGTTGTACAATCTGAGGTCCGGTAGCATGATTCTTCCTGATTTGTTCTTATTTCTGAGTAATGTCTTGCCTACTTGAGGTTTTTTCTGATTCCATATAAAAAGAAGTATTATTTTTTGAGATCTTTAAAGTATGACAGTGGAACTTTAGTAGGGATTGCATTAAAATTGTATATTGTTTTGGGTAGTATGGACATTTTAACAATGTTGATTCTTCCCAACCATGAGCATGGTATGTTTTTCCATTTTTTAACATCTTCAGCTATTTCTTTTCTTAGAGTTTCATGGTTCTCTTTATAGAGATCTTTCACGTCTTTTGTTAGGTAAACTCCCAAATATTTCATCTTCTTTGGCACTACTGTGGATGGAATAGAGTCCTTGATTGTTTTTCACCTTGACTATTGTTGGCATATAAAAAGGCTACAGATTTATGAGTGTTGATTTTGTAACCTGAGATGCTGCTGTATTCATTGATCACTTCCAAGAGTTTTGTAGTGGAGTCCCTGGTGTTTTCCAGATATACAATCATATCATCTGCAAGGAGTGAAACTTTGATCTCCTCTAACCCTAAATGGATACACTTGATCGCCTTTTCTTGACTAATTGTGATGGTTAAGACTTACATTACAATGTTGAAAAGCAGTGGGGACAAAGGGGAACCTTGCCTGGTTCCTGATCTGAGTGGAAATGATTTCAATTTAACTCCATTCAATACGATGTTGGCTGTGGATTTGCTGTAGATGGCCTCTATCATTTAAGAAATGTCCTTTCTATACTAATTTTCTTGTTCTGATCATGAAACGATGCTGGATATTATCAAAAGTTTTTTCTGCATCAGTTGAGAGAATCATATAGTCTTTGTTTTTTATTTTGTTTATGTGATGAATTATATTTGTAGATTTACTTATATTGAACCAGCCTTGAGACCCAGGATAAAACCCACTTGGTCTTGGTGTATAATTTGTTTGATGTGTTGCTGGATTCTGTTTGTTATGAGCTTGTTGAATATTTTTGCATCAGTATCCATTAGTGATATTCATCTATAATTTTCTTTTCTTGTTGGATTTTTTCCTGCCTTGGGGATGAAGGTAATGTTTGCTTCATAGAATGTGTTAAGTAGTATTCCTTCTTTTTCTATATTTTATAAAAGTTGAGTAATATAGGTACTAGTTCCTCTTTAAAGGTTGGTAGAATTCTGACGTGAAGCCATCTGGTCCCAGGCTTTTATTTTTAGAGAGACTTTGTATAGTTGATTCTATTTCAGAACTTGATATAGGCCAGTTCAACACTTCCACTTAATTCTGGCTAAGTCTAGGAAGGTGGTGTGCTTCCAAGTTTTGGTCTATTTCCTTCAGATTTTAGTATTTCTGAGAATAGAATTTCTTGTAATATTCATTAAGGATTTTTTGAATTTCTGAGGATTCTGTTATTATTTTGTCTTTGATATTTCTGCTTGGTGAAATTAACCCAGGAGTCCTCTGGGGACACATTCCGAGAATAAAGAAGACCCAGATTCCCTAAGGCTTTAGAGGTGAGGGAATGATTCACAAAGCCCAGGCCAGGTGCAGCAACATGTAGGGGGCTGGGCAGAGGGTCCTGGCTCTGTCATGTCACCTAAGCTGCATTTCTATTCCTCACTATACCCCTCC
>NW_003852696.1:696672-708024 GCF_000181295.1 Otolemur garnettii
TGAGGAGAGGTTGGTACAAGGTGGGGACAGGGGAGGGATAGATTTCAGGTGAACATGAGGGATACATCCCTGTCTCACTTCCTCATGGATGGGAGTTCATGGTGGCATTGGGTTATAATCAGCTCTAACAGTGATGGTCAGCCTGACTCTGTCACTAGAGGTGAGGGGTGTCAAGCAGGCCATGGTGACAAAGGAGAACCAGGCTAAACTTTTAAACTAGACAGTTTGTTCCTGTGTAGTCACAAACTCAGGCTTTCTTTCTGGGAACCCTTGGTCACCAATCTTCATGGTTGCCCCAAAGTCTGTGACACTCTCTGTACAGTAGAAACTGATCTTGGGCCCTGGGCACATCATGAGCCCCATAGGGAGGGTGACATAGGCTCAGGTTGGGTGGTTTCTGGTCCCTGATACCCCACAGATGCTGCATTACAGCCTAGACTGTTGAAAAGTACCAGTGACACAGAGAGGAGAGGACACAAGTTGTGTTGCAGGGCTCAGGGAAACCCACTCACAGGGTACCCATGTTCCTAACTGAGATCAGCTGTAAGAAAGTCCCATTCATAGGACCCACATCCCCCAACTCCCCTGGAGAAGGTTCATCATTTCCCAGCAGAGGAGGAGCCTCCCCTTCCTCCTCTCACCCCCACAAGGAGGTTGCTACCTCAGGCCCAGAGCTGCCCCCATACTCACCCTCTATCCTGATGTGACGGCTAACACTGCAGGAACAGTGAACCAGGCCAGCTGTGTGGGTGGAATTCCTCCCTGACCCAAATCCTCAGACAGCAAATCGTGTCCCCCTGCCTGGTCCCTGGCACATAGGGAGCCTCAGACAGCCCTGAACACAGATGACTGGGAGGAAACAGGAGGTCTCTGCTGTGACAACTGGAAGGGCACTGTCCACGCGTAGGATTGTCCACCTGCTGGGAGGGTCCCAGGCACTGACCCAGATGTGAGTTAGGGGAGGGTGATTTTCCACCTTCCCAGAAAACACGTCAGCCCCACAGGCACTGGTTTAACACATTCGGATAAACAGAAAACATTTCAGTGTCATCAGTGGGCTTTGGATTTTGTTTTTAGTTTTCTGAGATTTCAAAAACATTTAGAGAAATCGAGTGTAGAAATAATTTAAACCAGAGATGCTCCCAAGTAGAGTTTGTGCATATGGAACATTTTTTTTTAATTTGAAAATTGTCAAAGAGGAAGCTCCAGAGCAAGCTGAGGTTTTTTGTCCCACTTCCTATTCTGCCTGTGTCACTTTGTGTAACCAATCTGACAGTAATAATCAGGCTTGTCCTCAGACTGGAGGTTGGAGATGGTTAAGTAGCGCTGAAGCCCAGAGCCAGAGCCTGAGAAGCGATCAGGGATCCCATCCCCCTCGCCATGGTTTCCATTATTAGTAACATAATCAAGTGCTGAGGGGCCTTCCCTGGCTGCTGCTGGTGCCATGCAATGTCAAAGCTGCTGTACCCACTGTCCATGGTACACGTGAGCTTGACCGAGGCTCCTAGGGAGGCAGATGCAGAGGCCAGCTGAGTCAGCACAGGCTGGGAGAAGGACCTTGGAAAAATAGACACCCATTATGGCCGGGAGAAGGACAGGAGGGAAGAATAGTCCAGGCACGGGTTCAAAAATTGGGGGTTCAGGGTACTGAGGGTCCTGAGGGTTCTGACCTGTGCAGTGAAGGAGGGTGAGGAGCAGGAGTGGGGTCCAGGCTATGATGCAGACACCCCAGAGCTCTGCTGAGGCAGACATGCTGCAGGTCTCTCTTCTCCCCCCTCCAGTACCATAGGAGAGGGAGGTGCCCTGCATGCAAATGTACTGCTCTTCCCCCACCCAGCCCAAACTTTCCTGGGCCTGTGTGCAGCCCCAGTGACTGGGGGTCATTTTTGGGAAGCGTGGATCTATCTTGAGGCTCCCAGGTGGCCAGAGAGGACCCAGCTGCTGGCTCCAGTGAGCTCTGAGCAGAGCCCAGGATCAGGTGTCTGTGTTCCCAGCTGAGCCCCACAGAGCCCTCAGCGACAGCCCTACAGCTCCCCCTACTGCCCAGGTCCAGGTCCAGCATGTCTGTGACCAGACGCCAGGGGGTCCTGACAGAGGCTCCTGCCCCCACTGGGGCCCTGCCCACTGCCCACTCCCTGCCCAAGGGGAGAGCCAGACTCCTCTTCAGGGCAGCTCCTGCCTCATCTCAGCCTTTAGTCTTTTATTTGAGCCCTTCCAGTGGGAACAGGGCACACAACTCACCCCACATTAAGGTGACAGGGTGTCTCCTCTACAAACTGTACATGAACTAAGATGCATGTTAGCTGAGAACAGGACAGGTCAGCCATGATCCCACTTCCCAGGCTGCTCTTAAAGCTGGTTTCTGTGTCCCCACTGGATCCCTCAGGAGATCACACCCAGGGAGCAGAGTGGGAGAGTCTGGGGGATAAAGGAGCTAGCTGGGGTCACTGGGGAGTTAGAAGAAACCCAGGGAGGAGGAGAAGGTCCCTGCAGCAATCAGAAAAGGGAATCAGCTCACTGCTCACTTCATCTGAAGTGTGGAATCAGAGAAGTTCAAGAAAAGTAGAGGATGTTATTGAAAATTTCTAAAACAGTTATTTTATAACTCCTTTTCTTTTCTCACACAGCTGTTTCAGGAATTATTTGAGACACTTATAGGAGAGAAGGGAAGTGGAAAGAGAGACCTTAGGACTGACAAGGGCAGTCGTGAGTCAGAGACAGGAGGGGAGAGGGTGAGGAGGGTCACACTGTAGAAGGGACTGGAGGAGAAGCTGGGGGAGATTGGGCAGGAACCAAAGGGGAAAATGGGCCAAGGAAGGTTTGGTTTCATTTGTGGTTTGTTTGTTTGTTTGTTTGTTGTTTTTACTAAAGGAAGTGGAACCTATTCCTCCTTCTCTGCTCCTTTCCCTGCATGGATGCAGGGATCCTTCTTTAATCAAAATTCCACAGTTCTCCCTGTGTGAGGTTTCTCTTTGGGTTTTCTTTGCTAATGGCTTTTCTTTTTATTTTCTAACACTTTTATGTATTTGGTGACATTAAACCACATATGTAGATGTTTCTGGGAAGACACCTTTTAGACATGCAGAGTCCCAGGCCCCACTCCAGCCCCCTGAGTCAGAGTCCATGTGTGACAGGATCCCGGGTGACCCCTGTGCACGGGACCGTCTGAGAGTCTCTGGTCTGACATGGGCAGGGAGGCGCTGGTGGGCTTAGTGAAGGATTATTCCTCAGGCCTCAGTCTGTTCCGCCTCCTGCCAGTAAGTCCTGCAAACTGCTCTCCTGTGCCCCACTCTGTGCAGGATTTTCCAGGCATGGTGCATTCGGGGCCTCCCACTGAACACAGTGGGTGTCTCCCCTGAACTGACAGATCCACAGAGATGACCAGAGGGATCTTAGTCATATAAAGATGATATTCTCATCTTCACATCAGTGACCAAGTGACTGTGGTGATGTTTCAGACACCAGTGGGCATAGCAATTCTAGGCTCATTCCTGGGCTGGTCCCCATTATGGTGGGGGTGGCTTCATCTTCATGTGGGGGTCCCAGCACCTGACTATTGCTGTCTCACATTGACCCTAGGGAGTTGACAGGTATTTTGTTGGAATCAGCTGTCATAGGAGACCTGGTAGTGGGCCTAGCAGTGAAGCCACAGGTGAGTGTGACTGTCCCTCCAGGAATTCTGCACAGAGATGGTTCCCTTGTCATTAAATCCTGGGAAGTGGGTCTTGAACCCAGGAGACAGAGATGTCATCATGACAGAGATGGAGGTGCAGTGTCAGTGCTCCCCTTCCCCTCTCCTAATCCAGATGGATGCCCCTGACCTCTGACATGAGCCTTAGTGAGAACAGAGGGGAGAACAGGCTTATAGACCAGAGGGAACACTCCTACCAAGTGTTCTGTTTAATGTCTCACCAATGAGCTGAGCTTCCTCAGCTGACACTATGATGCAGGGTGAGAATCTTCTCACAAACCATTCCTTCTCTCATGGGTCTTTGAAAACACTTTAAGGTGGTCATGGTGTTGAGTTCTCAGACAAGGTGGTCCTGGCGATTCTGCCACCAGACCGCAGGAGGATGTCACAGCTGTGTACAGTGTCCCAGGTGCTCCCTCACCTCCCACTGTGTCCATAGTGGGAAAGCTGCAACTCAACCTCCCTGGGATCTGTATCTGTAGTTCTCAGAGTACATTTTATGCAATCTCATGATCCCATATTGAAAGAAAGGACCAGAAAGAGGGAAGATTTCTTCAGGGAAGATGAGATTTGTTTGATCATGACCACACTCCCTTCCAGCTCTCTAACCCCTGGTACCCCTGCTGGTACCAGGGTATGGGATAGATGTCAACACTGCTGTCACTGCTCAGGGTGCAGGTGAGTCTGGCTGATGCTCCAGGAGACACAGAAAGGGGAGAGGGAGGGCGGCTGAGCCAGCACAGGCTGGGAGAGGGAACCTGCAAAGGCAGACACAAGGGCTTACTGGGGCAAAATCCATGGTAAAGTTTCTTAAGAATCTTTGCCAATAGATCCACAGTTAGGGTAGGGGCTGTTCTTGGCCTCTGACTCCTGTCCTGACCTGAACAGGGACAGAGGAGCATGAGGAGGACAGGAACCCAGGCCATGGTGGACACAGCCCTGGTCCCCACAGTGGGGCTGGGTTGCCCCAGGCCCTTTGTCTCCCCACCCTCTGCACAGGAGGGGCTGCTCAGGCAAGTGTGTTTCCATCCAGGGACTTCCCAGTCCCTCCTTGACCCTGGAGGCTCAGCTCTTTCTGCAGACTGAGGCGGGGGAGGTTTGCTTTACCCTCCGGAAAGCCTGAGGAGGAAGCACCTGCTGAGACCATAGAAAGGTCCTTGCTCAGGGGACTGTGCCAGGCCAGAGAGGACACAGGTGCTGAGTCTCCATCAGTGAGCACAGGGCCCAGACCTGGGGCCCAGGCTCCTTGGAGTGACTGGTCCTCTCTGAGCAGGTGTGTAGGGACCACAGGACAGTCCCCTAGTGTCCCCTGTTGTTCTCAGAACACACCTCCTCATGGCCCAGACACCTGACAACTCAGCTGGTCTCTGCAGGTCCCCAGTCTCTCCCTGTTCACATACCCTTGGGCTGACTCCCTGATGCTGGGATTCTGAGTCACCGCACATGATTATTTTACTTTCTCCTTCCCACAGTTGTGCCTGTGCATAGAAGGTGTTGTCACTCACGTAAATAGCATAAAGTTTTAGCCTGCCCCAAATGCATGCTGCTAACTGTTGGGACCACAGACGTTGCTGAAAGACCACTGTAAACACATGTAAAGGGAAAGGAGTGTCTTTATTCAAGCATATGCTCAAGCCACACGATTTGACCGTCAAGCTGCTGAATCTGAGACCACGTTACAAGGGAAGTGTTGGCTTTTATACCATTCATTTGCAAGGCATCTTGGATTGCAATAAAATGCTAGAGGAGATTGCGGGGGAAGGAGCCTGCTCGGGGCTATTGGTTAGCTGTTTGGGGCCCAAGGATCCTGATAGGTTGAAGCCTCTTGCGGTTAAGGGCTTTCCAAGAAGGACTGTGTGTTGGTTTCTGATAGGGGTCTCTGCCTAGGCTAGCTGTCTCCTCCCTGGGTGGTGCTGCTTGTGGTTTTCCCTGGAACTGGGCCTGAGGCTCAGAATAGATCCCGAATAGAACCCATCACAAAATGGATTCACTGCTGCCTCTTCATTCCCCCCTTGAGCTAGTAACTGTCTGGGCCAAATCATGGGCCCAGGGGAGTTTCTTGCTCTAAGGGTTGGTACTGTGATCTTAAAACCAATGGTTGGATAGTATTTACTTTTTCTTTGATGAAGGAAATTAATTTATTCAGGATGTAGGGGCCAAAGGTTAGGGTGAGAATGAGGAGTATTACGGGGCCAATGAGGGCAGTAACTAAGGTAGTCAGTCAGGGGGGACCAGTTAAACAGAGACTCATACCAGGGAGTTAAGTCTACATATTTTCAAAAGTTGAGAGGACCCTGCAGGTGCGTTCTTGTGGTTTCCCTGACTTCACTTTTCTTGGGTATCTTTTCTCAGGTCTCAATAGTATCTGTGGTGGTGGGCTAATATACACACAAGTTTTTACTTTTCCCTGTGACATTTTCCCTCCCCTTTCCTAAAGTTCAAAGTCTAATTAAGACAAGTTCCTCAAGGAGTTTCCTCAGGCTTCAGCCATGTGTTGTCTAGCCAGCTTCCAGTATGTGGCTGGAGCAGGGCATGTTGACTATCTTAAAAGTTACCTTTATTTTTCAAGGGGCAGTGAAGTCCTATTCAACCAGCTGTGATGACTCCAGGTGAGGATTCTTTCCACCTTTACTGCTGTGTGTGTGGTCAGGATGATGGTGGAAAGTTCTTTTTACCTTGGTTTCAGGGGGACCAGTTTCTGATTCTAGACCTGGACTTGGTCCCCTTGTTCCCCCAGAGAGATAGGATATATAGACACAAAAGACTAAACAGAACACAGTTCATTACCTCAGTGGAGATTTTCTTTGCTATTCTTTCTAGGGTTTTTGTCTTTTCAGTTTAGTCTTTTTTATTTCTTTTACAAGTTCCTGTTAAATTGCAGAGAATTGACAGAGGCCTCTTTGAACAACATCAGTGGGAAGGCCTGTATCTAATTAAGCTTAGCTTCCTGGCAGAGTTTTCTAATTTCTGCTCTTATAGTCCTGGTTCATACACTTTACCCTGTCTAAGCTTTGAGGCCTATAAGTTATTTAAAACATTAGTTTATTATTTGCACTAGTTTTGTTATGAAGGCTGGCCCACTGTTATATTTAAACCAGAATAGCAACCTAAACCATGGTTCGATTTCTCTGGGCAATACTTTTGTTAATTTAGGAGTCCTTTTTATTCTGGTGGGGAAGGTTTTTATTTACTCTAAGTCTGATAGATTATCACTAGCAAGTACTTGTTTCCTCTAAACCTGGGCATTTCAGTAAAGTCTACCTGGAAGTCCTCGAAGGGCTTTGCTCCATATGACTGGATTTCTGGGGGTACTATCAGTCCTTGGCATGCATTGAACTGGTTACAGGTGACACATTATAGATTGACAGTTTTGGCCAGGGCTGCCAGGTGGGAGATGTAGCAGTACCGGCCCAGCAACTTCATTAAATACTCTTGTCACCACGGTGGCTCCTAAAATCTGGGGGACTGCTACTCATCCGTGTGGCATCCTTATTTATCTTCCCTCTGCTTTCTGGCTCCGCTCTAGTGCTAACCATTCCTTCTCTTCCTGGGAGTAGATAGGTGAGAGTTCTGGAACCCATGGTATGGGGGGAGCTACTCATGATACCTGGTACGGTTTGGATGGAGCCCTTTTTGCCTCAGTACTGACTCTAGGGTTTTTTTTTTTTTTTTTTTTGGTGATGGTGGAAGCATCTCCTTGATGTCCATGACAGTGCATCACTGCCACCTTTTGCGGTTTCTATATTGCCTCTAGCAACTGAAGTATCTTTTGCTGATATTTAATGTTATTTTCCCCTAGAATTTAATAGTCCCTTCTCCTTGTACAATGTCCTGTGTACTTCGAGTGTCATAAAAGCATTTACATTTTTTCCTTGACTTAGTTCTAAGGTGTGAGTTAAGGCAATTAACTCAGCCTTCTGAGTCAATGTTCTTTGGGGTAGGGGCTTAGTCTCTACAGTTTCTGTTAAGGTGGCCACTATACCTAGCCCACTGCTCACCTTATGCCATCACATAACTGCTTCCATTAATAAACAAGTTCCAGTTTGCTTCTGTTTAAGGCTGGTCATGCAAGTCCAGTCTGTTAGAGTACACATTATTTATCACTTTTGCACAGTCATGTTCTGTCTTTTTTTTTTTTTTTCTTAAACCCAGGCAGGTGGGCCACTTGGCTTCTGTGGGCAACAGATTCAGCAGAGTATACAAATTAGGTACAGTAGGATGTAATGTTATAGTTGCCTGATTAAAAGCCTCAAATCCTGCTCTGGTCTATAGTCCTTTGTGCCGGGCTTCCATACAGGGAGTAAGGGAGTGTTCCAGGGAGACTGGCAACGTTTGACTATGCCAAACTGCTCAAGTCTCTGAAGGTGCACCTGGATCCTTTCCAGGGCCTCCCTGGGCACTCAGTACTGTTTTTACCCCACTGGCCTTGCTCCTGGCTTTATCTCTACTATTATCAGTGGTTAGTTTACTGCAAGCCCTGGTGGGTTATCTTACACCCAGACTCCTGGCCACTGCTGGGTCAGTTCGGGCTTTAGTCCCTCCCCCGGCATAGTTACAAACAGCCTCCACTCCTCTTTCTGAGGCATTGTTAGGGCTAGCGCTAGACCTGGGAAATTTTCATTTTAGGTTTTAATTTTCTTGAGGTATCTAGATGGACACAATAGACAATACTTAATGCTACGTAATTTTCCAGTTTCTTAGTCCAATTTAGCAGTTCAATTTAGTAAAACCGTTATGTCTCATTTTATGATTTATGGTACAGACAAGGCTGGGATCTAATACAGATGTGCCACAGGCTTTTTTTGAATTTTTCTCTCTTTTTTTCTCTCTCTCTCTCTAATTTCTCTTTTTACTAAAGATAAATTACAGCAGAACCAACTCAGTTGCCAAAATAAACTGTACCTTTAGTATACTGATTATTTGCATAAAGTGCAGTAAGAATAATTATTAGCCACAGATTCTTTGGCTTTGCTGGAACCTTTATAAGGAAGTTTTAGGCCGGACTTTCTCAAAACCCTTTCATGAGCCCAAGTTTCATTTGTGCCATTAGATACCTGTATGCATTGAGTAAATTCCTCTTCTCTTGAGGTCCCCAAGCACATTTCAATTCTCAGACCTGTCAGAAAGCGACCTTCATTACTAACCACAGATCAGGAATGGTTATTGATGGGTATCAGGCCAGTTTTCCAAAGGGCTTTTTATTGACCTTATAAAGTCAACCTTAATTCCTTAACACAGTCTGGACACCTCTGGAAATGTTATTCCAGCTAAAGCCTTGGTAAAATAACCAGTGCCTTCATCATGTCCTATAGAACAAAATAGATTCTTATTGAACTTATGCGAATAACTGTATTGTCAGAAATTAAGAATACTTACAAATGGCTTTCAAATTCTGGAGAAATCAAGGAGAGAGAAAAATACAAGCTTCAAACTCTGCTCATAAGTACATACATTGCTTGAAAAGCTATGAAAATATGAAAAGCTATATGCTTGAAAATAGCTCAAAAACAGAATTATTTTCTTGACTTCTGGAAAACAGAATACAGAAAGAACCAACAATATTTCAAACAAAAATCCATAACAAACTAGCTTAGTTTCACATAACTGATTTCTGTTCTGTTTGAAGTTAGGTTAGCAATACTCATAGACATTTTAACTTTCCAATTAAAGTTCTAAAAATCTGCTTTTAGCCTGAAGGTACTCAATTTCCAAAGACATCAGGAATTTGAATTTGAGAGAATTCATCAGCTTGTCTTTATATATATATATATATATATTAGGATAAACTTTGGATTCAGCCAGTTACATTAAAAAACCTTCTTTTTTAGATGAATTAAAATTATTACTGACAATATATGTTAGGACAGACCAATGTCCTATACATTAGGACAGACCAATGTTTTACACTATTGGAACATATATATAACCATAACCCATATAAAATTAATCACCATTTTATGCTTGACAGTGTTTCATATACATTTTAATAGATCAAATAAGTTTAATTTGTTTTTCTATGCCTTTCAATGGTCTTAATATTTCAAAAAGACCAAATTTAGAGTTGTGTTTGTTTGTTTGTTTGTTTTCTGGACCTAGTTCAAACTCACCAGCTTCGGTGCATGTGGCCAGCGCTGCAACCAGTGTACTATGGGTGCCAAGCCCCAAATTTAGAGTTTTGATTTTGGAAGGTTTGTCAAATATCAAAGGCCTAAAACATTGGTTTAAATAAGATTACATCCTGAAAGATTTTAAAGGAAATACATAATCAATTGGATCATATGTAAATTTTTTCACAAATTTGCTTTTATGAGCTTCATCTATCCTGCTCAGACAATCTATAAACATATTAAACCTTTTTTAACTTTTCCCATGCCTTTCACTTTCTTATACAACCATTTTGTTTTAGGACAAAATTTATCACAGAAGATTCTTTTTTTTTACACCATGCCATTCTCCTTTCTGTTTAATTTTTTTATTCTCAAAAATTTACTTTTCACAAAACAGAATTTCAGTTCACTATGAAGCCACTCATTCACTCGGTTAAACTGATAGAAGGTTTAAAAAGCAAGAATCTTATCCTTTGACAAAGATTCAGTTTCCCCAACAATTTAAACAACCAAGTTATTATATTTTATAAATGAGAGACATTTTATGAGATATAACATTGATAGAGGATTTTTTCCACTCAGGGCTGGACAGGGAACCCCCATTTTTCAGGTTCAGTTGAGCTCAGATATTAGACTCCCATCTCCAGGTACAAACTCTCTGAGCCCCAGAGTTTTCTGGACTGAGAAACAGCCTGAAACATTTGGGATGGCCCCATCCAGACTAAAGAGCACACACCCTAATCCTCTTCCTAGAGAAAAACCGCTGCAAAGACCTAATAATCTTGTCCAAGGTGTGAGGCTGCATTTATTCATTTGTCAGAACACTTATTCAGTTTCTAAAGTGTTTTTTTTTTTTCCATATAATAGCTAGGGGGCAAAGTTGGAGCACAGAAGAAAGACATACTCACACATTTGTTTCACCCCATGAATGGGGGGGGGTGAAACCCTACCTATTATTACTTATCTCAGGCATTTTCCAAACACTTACATGCACACAAATCCAAACTATTTATTTTTATTAAATGATAGCCATGTACGTTAATGCAATCAGTGTGGTGTTTTCATATACAATTTGAAATATTTTCATCAAACTGGTTAACATAGCCTTTATGCCACTTTCTTATTGTGTTAAGAAGTTTATATTCTACTTTTAGAAAGATTCACTTGTAGCCTTGTAAGATAAACCATTGAGGTGATTCCTCCAATCACCCTCCCTCCACCCATCCACCCCCCTCACTTCCCTTCATCCCTCCCCATATTCTTAGGCTATAATTCGGTTATAGTTTTTATATGAAAGCTATAAATTAGTTTCATAATAGGACTGTGTACATTGGATACTTTTTCTTCCATTTTTGTGATACTTTGCTAAGAAGAACATTTTCCAGCTCCATCCATGTAAACATGAAGGACGTAAAATCTCCATCTTTCTTTGTGGCTGCATAGTATTCCATGGTGTACATATACCACAGTTTATTGATCCATTCCTGAATCAATGGGCACTTGGGCTTCTTCCATGACCTGGCAATTATGAATTGGGCTGCAATAAACATTCTG
>NW_003852696.1:710746-720425 GCF_000181295.1 Otolemur garnettii
CTTGATATAGGCCTGTTCAACATTTCCACTTGATTCTGGCTAAGTCTTGGGAGGTGGTGTGCTTCCAAGTATTGGTCGATTTCCTTCAGATTGTCTTATTTCTGGGAATAAAGTTTCTTGTAATATTCATTAAAATTTTTTTGGATTCCTAAGGGGTCTGTTGTTATTTCATCTTTACCATTTCTGATTGATGAGATTAGAGATCTTATTCTTTTTTTCTTGGTTTGGTTGGCCAAAAGTTTATCTATTTCATTAACCTTTTCAAAAAACCAACTTTTGGATTTATTGATCTCTTCTATAATTCTTTTGTTTTCAATTTCACTTAATTCTGCTCTAATTTCTTCTGCTGGATTTGGAATTGGACTGTTCTTCCTTTTCTAGTTGCTTGAGATGTCCCATTAATTTGTTAACTTCCTCTCTTTCCATTCTCTTTAGGAAGACTTGCAATGATATAAATTTCCCTCTTAGGGAATGCCTAATCAAAGGGATGCCTTTGTGGTATTCCCTAATCAAAGGGAATGCCTAATCAAAGGGATGCCTTTGTGGTATCCCAGAGGTTCCAATAACTCATGTCTTCCTTATCATTTTTGTTCTAAAAATTTGGTAATATCCTTCTTGATCTCGTCTCTGACCCATCTATCATTCAGCATAAGGTTATTTAGTTGCCATGTTTTTGTATGAGTCTGTAAATTCCTGTTGTTACTGAGTTCAACTTTTATTCCATGATGGTCTGAGAAGATTCATGGAATAATTTCTATTCTTTTAAATTTACTGCGGTCATACTCATGACCTAAGATGTGATCGATTTTTTAGTATGTTCCATGGACCCTTGAGAAAACTGTATATTCAGTTTTGTTAGGATGAAATGTTCTGTAGATATCTTTTAGGTCCATAAGCTGAATAGTTAAATTTAAATCTAAAATTTCTTTGCTAAGCTTCTTATTGGAACTCTCCAACACTGCCAAAGGAGTGTTAAAATCTCTGATGATGATGGAGCTGGGAGAGATCAAGTTGCACATGCCTGTTAGAGTATCTCTTATAAATTGAGGTGCATTCTGATTGGGTGCATAGATGTAGATAATTGAGATCTCACTGTATTGAGTAATACCTTTAACAAATATAAAATGGTCATCCTCATCCTTGCTTACTTTTGTTGGGTTAAACCCTATTGTATCTGCAAATAAAATTGCAACACCGGCTTTTTCTGCTTTCCATTTGCCTGGACTATAGATGACCCATTAATTTAATATTTTATTTATCTTTTAAAGTAAGATGCAATTCTTGAATACAACAGATGTCTGGTCTGAGTTTCTGTATCCAATCAGCCAATCTGTGCCTCTTTAGAGGACAATCTAAGCCATTCACATTGATTGAAATTATTGATAAGCCTGGTAAAATTTTGGGTATTGAGTTGCTCGAATGTCCAGTAGACATCTTTAATCCTTTTGCCACTGTGGAAGTTAGAATTTGATCAAAAGTTTCTGAGTGAGTTTACTTTTGTGGTGGAGGATTACACTGGTCATTATGGAGGATGGGTTTGAGAATTTCCTGCAGAGTTGGTTTATTTATGGCAAATTTCTTCAACATGTGGATGTTGTTAAAGTATTTAATTTCTCCATCATAGATGAAACTCAGTTTAGCTGGATATAGTATCCTGGGTTGAAAGTTATTTTGTGTTAGGAGATTAAAAGTTGATGACCATCCTCTTCTAGCCTGAAAGGTTTCAGCAGAGAGATCTGCAGTCATTCTAATACTATTCCCCTTGTAGGTTATGGTTTTCTTATGTCTAACTGCTTTCAGAATTTTCTCTTTCATATTAACTTTAGTGAAGTTGATTATGATGTGCCTGGGGGATGTCTTTTTCATGTTGAGTCCTGCTGGGGTTCTGAAACTATCTGCTATCTGAATTTCAGAATCTCTTGACATGTCTGGAAAGTTCTCTTTTGTAATTTCATGAAGAAGAGCCTCGGTGTTTTGTGAAGCAACTTCGTTGCCTTCAGGGATTCCTATAAGGTGAATATTAGTTTTCTTCAAATTATCCCAGAGCTCTCTGAGAGAAAGATCCATTTTTGCTTTCCATTTCTTTCCATCTTTGATCTTTTGGGCTTCTTCAAAAGCTTTGTCTTCAGTGTCAGTGATCCTTTCTTCTGCCTGTTCCATTCTCTTACTGAGGGATTCTATCATATTTTTCAAATCTTTGAGGGCTGCAAACTCTTGCCTCAATCTTTCAAAATCTTTAAATGTTTTAAAATCATTTTATCTTTGAAATCATTGAATTCTTGAGACATCTTTAAAATAATTTCTTGAGATAGCTTTTGAATAATTTCTTGAAATTCTAATTCCTTCCTTTCCTCCAATCTGTCAATCTTATTTACTATCCAGATTCTGAACTTGATTTCTGTCATCTCAGCCATCTATTTGTGGATAGGGTCTTCAATTGCTTCTGCCCCATCCTTCCTTGGGGGACCTGGTCTACTCTGGTTATTTTGGTTACTAGACTTTGTCCACTGATTCTGCCCCATGGTGAATCTTCACCGTTTGGAGACTATCCCCAAACGGTTCAGCCTATAGCTGCCACTGGAGAAGATGCCAGCTTCCTCTGATTGCCAGGAGAGATAGGGTGTGTCTGTCCAGAAAAGCTTCAGGGGTGTGATCCTTATTGTTCTAGTTGCTGCAGGCTATTGCTCTTCACCTCCTGGTACCACCAGGCCTGTGTGGGTCCCTCTCAACTGACTGTCCACTTGCAGTTCTCAAGCCGCCATGTCTGGGGTGCCAGGAACATGTGGGTAGATCAGTCCTGGGGCACCTTGCTCAGGTGCTGGGAGTGGCAGCTGAGTAGCAACAGCCCTGTGGGAGTAAGAACAGGTCAAACAGTCCTGGGGCCCCTGCTTGAGTGCCCAGGGGGTGGTGGCCAAGCAGCAACAGCCTAGGGAGACACGCTGGTCAAATAGTCCTGAATGTACCCCACTCGAGTTCCTCAGTGTGGTGGCCAAGCAGTAGCAGCCATGCAGGTTGAACAGTCCTTGGTGTGCCTAGCTTGGGTGCCCAGGGGACAGCCATGCAGCAGCAGCTACACAGGGGACGTATGGGTCAAACAGTCCTCAGCGAGCCCCACTCAGGTGCCGGGGGGTGGCAGCTGGTGGGGAAGCACGGGTTGAACAGTCCTCAGTGTGCCCCGCTGGGGTGGGGGTGGGGTGGCAGCTGAGGGACAAACTCACAGGGAACACACAGCTCAAGCAGTTCTCTGGCTGCAGGGCTGGGGCAGGGTGCTTGGTCCTGCAGGGTTGGGGGAATGCTGTTTTGGGGCCTCCTCTTACTGTCTCTGCAGACAAGGGTGGAAGGGTGGACTGGGAATTCAAAATAGCAGTGAAACGTTAGTTTGATTTTTCTGCCTGGTTAGAGGGTGTTTGGAGTCTCAGCAGGGTCCCTCTAGGAGAGTAGACCCCTCTTTCTGTAGCTCTCACATGTGGGGTGAGACAATAAGTCCTCAGTTCACCTCTTGCCTGTAGGAAACTCACAGGAGCAGACAAAGAGAAAAAACACAACTTTATGGGGGGAGGGGATGGACACCCTTCCTTTGGGATGTATTATGTACCTGTAGATTGCTTTCTAGGAGTCAACTTGCCTCAGCTGAGTTGTCTGCACATATCACTCTTCTCTCTTGGCTGAGCTCCTAGTTTTCAACTTTGTTTGGTATTTTCTGGACTTTATCCTTCCCTCTGGATGAGAGCTTCTGTTGGAGGCTGGTACCTGTCGGCCGTCTTACTCCTCTCCCTCTTAAAATTCTATAGGAAGCAATATATCTGATTTTATAAATCGTGAAAATTTTAATGCTCAATCTAATGAAGTTTTTAACAATGGTTTAATTTTATTCACATATAAATTTCATCCACATTTCCAAAAAGGTTGACTCATTCATGAGGACAGTTTTGGATGTTCTAATATGATTTGCTTCTCTTTTCTTTAAATAAATTCCCACCACACAGCAGAAATGTTAGACATTATGTCAGAAATGGACCACATTAACTGTTTTAAATTTTTTTAAATAAAATTTTACACAGAACATTACTTGCTAAAATGTTACATGTTATCAGATATATTTGGAAAATAGAATTTTCTTTAGATTGAAGATGGAATTGATTTCTTTTTCAAGAAGGTATTTTAAAACTCTCTGGGAAATTTCTAGAAGTGTGAAATTTGCTTCTTCCTAAGGTAATATGTTAGGAAAGCCATTGAATAAAATCACACCAGAAACTAGATCCAGCTATGGTTGGGGGAGAAGTACATAGACACACAGAGACCCACACACAGAAAACTCTATTCTTGATCTTTACCAATATATGGGAAGCTTTATCACCTAGGAGATATTGGAAAGGTTTGGAATTGTGCTGCATATAAATATTTTTTCAATAATTCTTGATGCAGTGGCCAAGGCAGGCAGATCTCCTGAGCTCATGGGTTTGAGACTAGCCTGAGCTACAGTGAGAGCTTGTCTCTAACACAGCCAGGCATTGTGGCAGGCGCCTGTAGTCCCAGCTACTTGGGAGGCTGAGGCAAGAAAATCACTTGAGCCCAATAGTTTGAGGTTGCTGTGAACTGTGACACCGTGACACTTTACCAAGGGTGACAAAGGGAGACTCTGTCTTAAAAAAAATTATATTTCATGTAATGCTAAAAATTCCTCTGCATCTATTGAATTTTGTTAGTAGTCTCAACTTAATAGACATGCTTTAGCTAAGATTCCCTCCAAACACCCCAGAGTGCCCACCAGGAACCCAGGCCACCACTTCTCAGAGGTCTATCGGGCCATTCCTCAGGGCAGGGACTGGACTGGAAGACGCTCACAGGCTCATACCACATTTCCCCAGGGGATGCCACACAGTGCAGTCATCAGGCTTCTGTCCTGTTCTGATTAGGGATGCTTCTCATCACTGTCCCCAGGCTGGAGCCCAAAGATGTCCTAACAGCCTGACCTACAGCCAAAGAGTCCCTCTAAAGTCCCTGAGGGTCAGCTGTCTCAGAGTATCAGGAGCCCGTGGACATGCCCCAGGGGCTGCTGGTGCCAAGCTGTGCCCTGGCTGACAACATCTTCCTGATTCCAGTGTAGGTGATTGCGAAGATCTGTCATGGGAACTTGACCACTGAGGGTGGCTGAGTCAATCCTGCCTGGGCCACAGACACTGAAGAGGACAGTGAGGTCAGTGAGGTGGGAAGGGAGCACAGGGGTTTTGAGGTTCCCATGGAGTCTCCCACCCAGGCCAGGGGGCTCTCACCTGTGCAGAGAGTGAAAAGCACAAACAAGACAGGGCCCCATCATGCAGCAGGTGCTCACAGGATCTGCATCCCCAGACTCCTGCAGGGACTGTGGTGTCCCCGAGTTATCTACTAGTCTCCAAAATCCCACGGGGTGGGGGAGAATTTCCTCCATTCATAGCTGTCCCTGCACCCTGACTACCTGCAGCTCCCCAACATCAGGTTCTGTCTCTGTTGTCTTGAGGTGGAAGCAGAGGGTCATGGCTTCACCTGGACCAGGCCCAGGTGGGGTGAAGAAGCCTGGCCCATGTTGGAGTGAGGGTGTTGGGCAGTCTGACAGCTGTAGTCACCTTGCATCACAGCTCTGCATAGTCATGGCGCCCCCTGCTGGCCCCATATGCCCTGACATCACCTGGGCAGAGACCTACTGAGTACCGTGAGACTGTACAGGTGTGTGTTTGGTTGTGCTGTTCAGCTCCTCATGTGCAGATGCTCAACGGCACTGGGATGCCAATGGGGCTGTGATTGGGGATGGCAGGAGCCACATGATAAGCAGACTGTGGGGTGTGAGTAGAGATGGAGGGAGCCACATGGTGAGCAGACAGCAGGGCAGTGAGTAGAGACCATGAGAGCCATGTGGTGAGCAGACAGCAGGGCTGTGAGTAGAGACTGAGGGAGCCGGATAGTGATCAGACAGCGGAGCAGTGAGTAGACACTGTGGGAACCATGTGGTGAGCAGACAGCTGGTAGTGAGTAGGGTCCAAGGGAACCACGTGGTGAGCAGACAGTGGTGGTGTGTAGAGACTGGACCAGCCATGTGATGAACCGACAGCAAGCATGATGTTCTCATTTTTATTTTACAAAAGAAAACAAAGAGTAAGTTTCACAGACCTCATCCGTACTTAGTAAATTTCTTCATATAACTGAGGAGTTGGCAAACCATGGCCTTTTCCAGGGGTGCATCTCATGTTTATGGTATGTGTGAAATGGTTCCCTGTATCTCTTTCTCAATGTTATCCATCCATCTTTCAATTGTAACAGAATTTTTGTGAATGATCCTCACCCTGTCTGTGTCTATGCTTACCCATTATGGATATTTCCATAAACACAGTCCCGTGATATGTGGCTGTGATATCTGGCTCATTTGTTTCCATGAGGATCATTTCTCAAGGGCCACGGTCACCCAGCAGGTATCTGTACTTCAAACCTTTTCATGAATGAGTAACATTATGCCTGGGTGAGGGATCTTTAGTATTCCCATGTGCATTTCACAATGATACCAACAACCCTGTGCAATCCTCACCATGGCTACAGCTTGTGGTGCAGACTCTGGCTGGGGCAAATGCAGTCTCTGACTTTCTGTTGCTTAGAAAACCATTCAGCTGTCAAAGGAATCATTAGTGGTCTGTGTAGCTACTTTTATTATCAGATGGGAACAAGAAACATAACCTATAATAGTAATCTGACTTGTGTCCAGCAAAGTGACATAAATGGGATTCAAATCAAGGTCTTTCTGAAGGCTGAGGTAATGCCCTGTGACTGAGTTGTGTCAATTGGGACCACCTTTGCCCTCCAGGCAGGGGACATTCATGTGCAGGGTCTGGATACACTTTCATTTTCATAAATGAGGGGAGGTGTGTCCAGAACCTACCGGAAGCCAGAGATGCTGTAAAGCTGTCACAATGTACAGCATAGCCCAGACCACAGAACATTAAACTACATCTACCCTGTGGGTTGATTTTAAAGACATTAGATGATCTATGTCTATCAAGATATAGAGGGACAAACTGGTATTTTGAAAAGAAAATAGAAGTTGTGAGCAAACACGTCCGACTCGTGCATTCAGCCAGGAGAAAGGAAAGAGCTGCCCTCCCTGGTGGGGATGGGCTGAGGACAGACTCAGAGGGAGGAGCTCTGGGGAGTTTGTGTCTCACTCTCGCCTTGGTCTGGAGCACTATGTGAATGTCACTGCTATCATGAGACTGACAGTAGTAGTCAGCCTCATCATTAGCCTACAGCCTGGAGATGGTCAGGGAGGCAGAGTTGGAGGAGCTGTCAAGGGAGCCCAAGAACCGATCTGGAACCCCAGAGGTCCTTTGGTTATCCTTATAGATGACAATGGTGGGGGCACCTCCCGGACACTACTGGTACCAGTGCACATAGTTGCTTCCAATTTTGCCACTGCTACGAGTGCAGGAGATGGTGCCTTCTGACCTGGAGACCCTGACACAGAGCTGGGGTGAGTCAGGGCAAAGTCAGCCAAAGGCCCTACAAAGAGGGAGGGACACAGAGGTCAGTGAGAACAGCGGGACCTGTTCCAGGAAGGAGGGAGCTGACACCCAGGAGCGCTTCCTGAGTCCCCTCAGGCAGACACCTGTGCAGTGGGCAAGCAGGGCAGGGAGGAACGGCAGCCACACCATGGTGGGGACGCCTCAGGCTCTGCTCCCTGATTCTGAGGCCAAAACTGAGTCCAACAATTCCTATTTGTCTTCCTGACTTCAGGGTGGGAGGCCTCCGTGCAAATGTCTCCCTGTCTGGGGCGGCACAAACCACGCCGTTCACTCCCACACTGGCTCAGGCTGAGAAGTAGAGACCCCACCCCAGGGGAAGGGTGCGCCACTTGGAGAGTTTAGAACAGGTGCTAAAGCAGGAGGGCAGATAGCCTAGGAACCAGGGAGCCCAAGCAGGTGCTGAGCCCACAGCGCCGTCTGGTGGACGCGGGGGACACGGCGGCAACCCTGGGCTGGTGCTGGTGCTCAGGGCTCCCCACTCCCCACCCTGCACCCCACAGTCCCAGCCACTGTCCCGGGGTTTCTGCTCAGCATCTCGTGCTTACTGCGCATTTCAACATCCAAATCTGTCCAGATGGGCCAAGGGCCACCACTCTGGTGAAGACATTGTGATTCACATTGTGTCATTGGAGGTTTGAATAACAGTGAAGCAGAAGGCTGTGCTGAGGGAGAGAGAGGTGAGGGCTCTAACCTCTCTAGGAGGGAGACTTGGGGAGCTGCACTGAAAGGGGACACCTCAGGCTCTGCTCCCTAATCCTGAGGGGAGACTGCTAGAAAGAGAGAGGACAGTGGGATCAGGGACCAGACTTTACCATCTGAGACCCTAAGGGGTCAAAAATCTGAGGGGGCAGGGAGGGGTGGTGTAGGTGTGACCCAGGGGACAGTTTAATCAGAGATTTCCATCAATAAGTGTTGTGAATTAAAAAAAAAGTGAATAAGTCACATAGATTCCAAAGTGATTTGAAAAGAGAATTTGCACAGCTAGTGCTTAATTAGGTCTTTGAGTAAAAGAAAGATAGGTCAATGTAAATTGGCAGTGTTTGTATGTAGACAAGTTGGGTGTTATTGCTGCTGCTGCCCTAGGGGTTATTACACAGAACCCACTGGAGGAGTTGTGCTAAGGGTTTTCTTTTTTATTTTGGAAAACTGGGTGCCAGGGACTGAGCAGATGGCAACATAAAGGAAAAGTTCTGCTGTCACCAGCAGTGGGCTGTGCTGGCACAGGTCTGGACTGTCTGTGTATCACAAGTTCGAGGATGATTATGGAACCGTGGGAGCTCCCATAAAGTCATTTTAAGTTTGAGAAAACTGTTCTGTTCTTTTTGTATTCAGGAATTTATGGGCCAGGTATGGTGGCTCACAGCTGCAATCCTAGCTCTCTGGGAGGCCAAGGAGGGTGGATTGTCTGAGCTCAGGAGTTTGAGAACAGCCTGAGCAAGGCAGAGATTCCATCTCTACTAAAATAGAAAAACCAGCCAGGTACTGTGGTGGGCCCCTGGAGTCCCACCTACTCTGGAGGCTGAGGTAAGAGGATCACTTGAACCCAAGAGTTTTGAGGTTGCTGTGTAGCGTGACTGAGTGAGACTGTCTAAAAAGAAAAAAGAATTTAAGTACCTTCTAATTTCTGCATGGTGACAGAGACAAAGTATTATAGAGAGTTAGGAAAATAACCCACCCTCAAACAAGGGGTGACTCACATCAGTTGTGCCTCTAATAATGAGGATGGTGAATCCCATCTCAGTTCTGGTTTGTGCTGGGTAAGATTCTCTGGGAGATGGTGTCCCTTATCCTGCTCTGGACTTCTGAGAAAGTCAAAGATTTTGCACATTCTCCCCCATCATGAACACCATCTTCCACAACCTCCCTCTCATCTGATCCTAATTTCTCTATCAGTGACCATGATGAGATGCTCAAGGTGAAGGGCGTCCAAACGAGATTTTTCCCAACATTATCTCCATTTTATACTTTTGGAAAACTTGGAGTGGGGACCCAGGATCACTCATCTCCATTTCTTTAAAGTTTGCTTTATGTTACACCTGAGCTGTGCAGTTGCCTTCCTAGAGCGTCCCCGGTATTTATATTGTATTTCATGCCAGCCTGTGCTCCTTTACTGAAATGTTTTCAGTCACTTATCT